>NC_089752.1:22728000-22730500 GCF_040412425.1 Macrobrachium rosenbergii | reverse complement strand
TCCTATTCACAAGGTTCTAGCTTTCTTAACTTTGAACTGCCAGGTTTGTAGATAGCTAATTTCGAATTGCATGTTGTTAGTTTTAGTTTTTTGTAAAAGAAAACTATTGTGCAGGCTGTCTGTCCGTCCGTTCTTTTTCCTGTCCTCACTCTTTCTGTCCGCCCTAAGATCTTTAAAACTACTGAGGCTAGAGGGCGGCAAATTAGTGTGTTGATCATCAATCCTCCAATCATCAAACATACCAAATTGCATGCCTCTAGCCTCAGTAGTTTTTCTTTTATTTAAGGTTAAAGTTAGTCATAATCGTGTTCCTGGCAACGATATAGGATAGGCCACCACCGGGCCGTGGTTAAAGTTTCATGGACAGTAGCTCATACGGCATTATGCCGAGACCACCGAAAGATAAATCTATTTTCGGTGGGCTTGATTATACGCTGTGGCGGCTGTACAGAAAACCCGATTGCGTCGAAGAAACTTCGGCGCATTTTTTACTTGTTTAATTCTTTAACAGATACTGAATGGTGCTAAAAGCTTTAATTCTACATGGACTAGTCAACTTCGATATCATCTCAGTCGACGCGATACAAATGTCTCCACTAAAATATAGTTTAAATATTCACTCTTAATGACAAATGTACGATAATAATTTCTTTTCACTCTAAAGCCAAGGCAAAATCTGTTTTGTTCAGAGCTAGCAGACAAAGCTTGTATTTAATCCGTGAAGTGATTATTGCATTACCTGAGATTTTAGAAAGACTTATTCATTAGTGTAAATTTAATACGAAGCATTTTCATTATTCCAATAAAAAAACGAACGTCAAAGTTCCTGTTTAAAATACAGTTAAAGTTTAAAATGAAGCAGGCGCTTGTTTACTATTCATGTGGATTGATAATGATTAAGAGGAAAATAAAATAGGGAATGTGATTTTAGTTAAATCTTCCAGCTGGCAGAATAAACAGAGAAATAATACCGACGGAATTAGAGCAATTTAAAACAAAAAAAATATATAAAACTTTATTACACCTCTGTCACAATTACGGAGATTCCTGACATTTTATTTTTCTCAAGATACATGACAGTTTTAATCTACCTTACTTCATCCGGAGATGAGCGCTCTTCTATTCTCCATTCCACTGAGGTCTAAGTATTCCGAAACTACATCATGAACGTGATTTCGTAACAAAACGCATTGAAATGAAGCGCTGCATTGAACGTATAGCCTTTATATATTTCACAGAGCGCCAGGTATTCAGGTTTACCCGAACGAAAGCCGGCTGTTGCATTTGAGGTTTTACTGCCTTTATTCCTTATGGAATTATAACTAATTTATCCGATCCCCTGACTCTCATGAAGATTGGCGGATTTTGATTCACAGGGACTTTAGCATCACGCAGACGCCATTGTTTTATAATTCAAATGACGAGCTGTCAGTTCGCGTTGATCCTTGCTATTAAGTTTGCTGAATTAGTCACAAAAAGACCTGACAGTTTTAATGAGAGAATAGACTCATTACAACGAAGTGGATAAACAGCAAGGATTCAACAATAAGCTGAAATTCTTCAAAATCAATTAAAAATTTTTCGGAAAAAAAATAAAGTAGTTTACCGTTTACCCAATCACTAAAATTAATGCCGAAGCGTATTTTTTTTTTTTTTACTAATCAAATTAGATTATAATCCCTTCATTCCAACCTACTTTGTCGAAAGTGCATTTCTCTTAGTTTACTCGCACAGTGAACTAAATCTCTCCCTCTCCTTGGTACCAAGGATTGAAATAATGAGACTCATAAACGAGAGAGAGAGAGAGAGAGAGAGAGAGAGAGAGAGAGAGAGAGAGAGAGAGAGAGCGTGTCTAATTTCAGCTGGACGGAAGGCCAAATTTATTGTTATTATCAGGTAGTTTAACCAGGCCATCGAGTCAAAATATGACTCCTGTAGCTGTAACCCAAAGGCTTTGTTTTGATTTGGATGACTGATTGATTTATTCCGTCAAGGCTGTAAAGACAAGCAGACAAGCACAGACATTTTCGGCCATTCAGCGCTTGAGAGAGTCAACTAAGAGATTAGAAAGCATAGCATCTAGGAGCCGAAGGAACGGTGCAGACACCCTGTAGTAATGCCTACAGTGCACCTCACGTACCACCCTCCTATGGGGCTAATCTTGACGATGAGCTTATCATTAAAACAAATCCGACAAGGATAATTTGATAAGTAGAAAAACCGAAAATAACGAATACAAACAAAAATTTCCTTAACCGATTTGTTCTCATGACGTGACATTCGTCGATGGCGGACGTTTGGACATTGGAATATAAATGTGCTTAACTTTTAAACTCGACTCGCATTCTGTGGATGCTAGGATTGGCTCATGTGAGCTATTCATTCAGCAAACATTGAGCACTACGAGCGTTAAAAGTTCGGACATGAAGTTATTCCAATGTAGCGCTCTTTCTGAACGAACTATTCCACAATGCAGCGAGGATTATTTTATTCTAATCTG
>NC_089752.1:22713000-22723000 GCF_040412425.1 Macrobrachium rosenbergii | reverse complement strand
AAAAAAGTAATTTTAAAATCTTTGTGAGTTAGGCCTAAGTTAGGATAATTTTCCTAAACAGCGTGAATACATGCATTCGGTTGTGATTTTATATACTTTTCGTCAGGCTTCTAGCTAAATCTTACTTGGGAATTTGTTTAAAGGGGGGCAGCTGTACAGATGAATAACATCAGAGAAGTAAATGATGTTCTATTGAATGAATACCTTTGAATTTTGGACTGTGTGTAACGATATATATATATATATATATATATATATATATATATATATATATATATATATATATATTTATATATATATATATATATATATATATATAATATATATATATATATATATAGAAGAGATATATATATATATATATATATATATATATATATATATATATATATATATATATATATATATAATATATATATATATATATATATATATATATATATATATATATATATATATATATATATATATATATAAATATATATATATATATAAGATATATATATATATATATATATATATATATATATATATATATATATATATATATATATATATATATATATATATATACATATATATATATATATATATATATATATAAATAATCCACATATGCATTTATGCTTGTATGTATATACGCATACAGACATACATAAGCTAACTATATCCATAATTATTTTTACGTGCTGCAAACTCGGCGCTTATATTTGTCATCGTCCAGCCCCGACCCACAATCCACACCACTGTCCCCTACATAAGTATGTAGAATGAAGGCATCTTAGGCTGAAATTTGTCTTATCAATCATCTCTTACATTGCAGTTATTTTGGACGTAATGATTACACAATTAGATTCATAACATTTCTACAAATATTTCTTATTAGCGATTTTCCACGACCAGATTTTTGGAAGCTTGGAGACTCGAAAAATCAAAACAGTCCTAATCAGCCATATTAAAAGTAGTCCTCTCATTAGATTAATTGCTCTTTGATCAATTAACTAATTATGGGATGAATTAACGTTAACAAGAATTCAATAACGTTTCTTTTTTTCCCCCCCACTTACCAGGAATTCCTACTTACGTAGTAATTAGATGAAGAACTTAATTATGCTTTGATCAATTAAGGGGTAAATTCGGATCCATTTTCTTCGATTCCTTTTCACTCGCGGGTATTTTTTTTTCGACAGGCACTGCGGAGATCTAATTACATTGGCAATTATTAATTAGATGCAATTAAACACGATGATAATTGGATGTGGGAGAAACTTCTCATGCAAATACGCGACGTACCATTACCTATCGCAGATTGCTAGGACTCGCACTTCAATGAAATTAGGCCTCTTCATCAACGGTAACGTTATTACGACAGAAGCCTAATATCTCTTCGTCGTTTATTACGTGAACGTACGTATATCATATACATATACATAAACATATACATATACACACACGCACACATATATATATATATACAATATTTCTCATTTCTTATTTCAAGTTCAGGCTCGTCTGCCTCCATCTTCAACTATGGAGGCAGACTAGTCTCTGAAAGCTTGGAAATACAGCAGAATCTCCCCTTTTGAACCTTCCGTATATGTATAAAATATATATATATATATATATATATATATATATATATATATATATATATATATATATACACTGTTTCACCTAAAAAGATAACATACAGTAGAGAAGAGGTTAGATTTATCCTATTCTCCTCTAGGATGTTGTATACTATGACCTCCCAGTTTGAACAGATCTAAAAATTCACAAAGTAAAACTGACTAGGTTGTACAAATGGTGTTACCTTCTCCATACTTAAAGAAAACCGAGGCTGTTATAAAAAAAATAATTAACGTAATGATTATGCAAACTGTGAATGACCGTTAACTATACTTCATTATGACATGAACAGCTTGTTTACTGGCCATGTTTTTCCTCTTTTCTTTCTTTAAATCTTCAGCTGAAAACCCTCATGGACAGAGTCAACAGACTATAAACCCAAGAAAGCTCCAAGAGAAATCATGCTGCTGAGAGAGACAAGCTATAAGAAAAAGGTGACAAAGGAATAAATACGAGGGAATAACAAATAAAATCATCACAACTTGAAACGTCATTCCGCTAGAACATCAGCTTGTTCACTGCGAAAGTAAATACCTGTATGTACTCGTTTTCATTTGACCTATTTATGGATGAAACAATGACAAGGGCCATAAAGTATAAAATAAATAGATTCATGTTGAATAAGATGAATACGTGAATGAGAAAACCTGCTGGTTCGTGATTTTAAATCGAGTGATGTTAACTCAGTAAGTGAATGGAGTGAAGACTCGTCAAAATATTCGAAAAAGTTTTTACAACAAGCTCGACTGAGCTTGTGATTATGGCAAGAAAATGATAATGAGGAGGATGATATCAATAATGGTGCGTGAATCCAAGTGGAAGCGACTCAAAACTGCTACCGGCAGCTTCTATTGATTTAGTACCTAAAATAGGTCATCGACATTTGCACTTCCAAGCTAAGGGGACTCTTCAAACAAGAAAGAGTTCTTCGTTGGGCGAGCGGGTTCCGTTCTCAGCTACCACTCTGTTGGCCGCGAGCTCGAATCTCCGACCGGCCAATGAAGAATAAGAGGAATTTATTTCTGGTGATAGAAATTCATTTCTAGCTGTAATGTGGTTCGGATTCCACACAATAAGCTGTAGGTCCCGTTACTAGGTAATCAACTGGTTTTTAGCCACGTAAAATAAATCTAATCCTTCGGGCCAGCCCTAGGAGAGTTGTTAATCAAACAAGAAAGAAGTAACGTGATTGACGAAAGCTGAATTTCATTGAATCATGTATGCTCTAAATACTTATAATGTCCACATTTTATTGAAATAGAGATTACTGGAGGGTCATTGAGTTCTAGCCTAAAAACTGTGGGATGCTAGGAGGTAACACTTCATACGTCTTGACGTGAGATACAGGGTCCCGAGTTTTAAAGCATAGAGCACTTAATCAGTAATATGCATATGTTCAAGAATTCAGATGCTTAAATAACACTCTTTAAGGATAAATCGTTGCTGTGTGAGAATTAAAATGAAATGCCTACACATCAAGTTACAATACTTTATCGTCGAGTGTCAACAACAAAAAATAAACTCCTCCAGGGAAAACCAGGCAAAAGATACATCTTCAAACTAATAAGCCTCACCACTCAAAACAGATCACAAATCCGATCTATAAACTAAAAACAGATGCGAGATATAAAAAAGAATAAAGAATAAAGATGACATTCATCACCGTAAATATGAATCCGGCTGGAAATTTCTTGCAAAAGTATTACATAGCCTCACTGAATCTCTCTAACAAAAAAAAAAAAAAACGCTAATCTTAAAGTATTACTTACGGCAATTGAAACGTTAAGTGTACCACTTAACATCAGATTAATTTTCAAATCAACGAAAGCTGACACGAGAAGAGTTGTCACAGTGAATTCCGGGACATGAAAGACTGCATGTGTTTTCTCTGGGCTTTATGCAAATATAATAATAAGTCAAAGTATTATTAACAGAATCGTACGTAGATCATTTTTGTCACTCCATCAACATCCTTAATTTAAATACCGTTATGTAAGGTAATTTATCAGGAATGCAAGAATATATGACATACAACTGCAGTCACTGACGATATCCTGTAACAAAAATGACTGAATTGAATTGAATATAGGATTTAAGCCAAAAACCAAGCACTGGGACCTATGAGGTCATTCAGCGCTGAAAAGGAAATTGACGGCAAGAGGTTTGAAAGGTGTAAGAGGAGTAAACCTCGCAGCTGCACTATGAAGCAATTGTTAGGAGAGGGTGGAAAGTAAGATGGAAAAAAAGAGAATATGAAAGGAGGTGCGGTAAAAGAAACGAAGGGGGTTGCAGCTAGGGGCCGAAGGCACGCTGCAAAGAACCTTCAGTAATGCCTACAGTGCACCGCACGAGGTGCAATGACGGCGCTACCCCCCCCCCCCTACGGGTACAAAAATGATCCATTAAACAATATGCAAGCAAACAAAAACTGGCTAAGATTGCAACATCCTCAACAGACGCTTCATTATGCCACAAACAAAACCGAATTCCTTGCAGGAAAATTTCCCAGATTAATCATGCCACAAGAGATCATTACTCACAGCTTTTATCCATTACTCCACTTAACAGATTAATGTAGTGAAAAATGATTACACCAGAACTCGGAAATCTTTTAATAGATTTCCACGAAAAACACAATCATGTTATTCCTTTATTCTTCCTTGAATAGAGTCTGTTTGATTTCGCAGTATATGTACAAACTATCGGCAACTGAAAATTGATAAATTCACTGGACTGAATATATATTGTAGCTGACCATTCAATAAGAGAGCTGAAATTCAGATTTTGCTTGAGATCTAATATTCATTTCTTTCATTTAAATGTCCTCACTACATTATATCACTTATATATATATATATATATATATATATATATATATATATATATATATATATATATATATATATATATAGATATACATACATGCATATATATATATATATATATATATATATATATATATATATATATATATATATATATATATATATGTTATATATATAAAATTATCTGAAAAAGTTATTATAATACCATCAATACTGAAGTGCATGAGGGCTTTTTGTGGATGTATACATTCAGCAAACAGCGGCAGGCACATAAATGCAAATAACTCCTAAAGGGAAGAAAAGGGCTTTCTTTCGAAGTGGGGCTGGTAAAGCTGTGTGCTTGCAACTCGGAGAACACGAGTTCAAATGCAGCTTGAAACGTCAGGTTTAATAATCCCATTTAATTGTCAGTTGCACAATTCACATAAAAATCGCGTGAAAGCGAGATTATAAATTCTTAAACGCTGACGTGTAAGAGAGCTCTCTGCGGAAGTGTACTTGAGGCAACATATCGGGTACACATGTAAGTAGCACTGATTTTACACTATGAGCTGTGTGAGTGGGAAATAGACAACTTCAGACCCAAAAATTGAGAGCTACCAATTACACCATTCGTGTATAGCACTCTAAAAGTTATTAAATGTGATATATATATATATATATATATATATATATATATATATATATATATATATATATTATTATATATATATTATATATATATATATATATATATATATATATATATATATATATATATATATATATATATATATATATATATATATATATATATATATATATATATATATATATATATATATATATATATATATATATATATATATATATATATATATATATTATATACATACAGACATACATATATATATATATATATATATATATATATATATATATATATATATATATATATATATATATATATATATATATATATATATATAGGCCTTGTAAATGAGTGTGTGTTTGTGTAGGCATGTGTGTTTTTGTGCAAATATAAAATCAATGAAACGCAAGTATTTGTAAAAAAAGGAAATCACTGACTACCGTCACTCAATAACTCCTAATAGCATATGACAAGGACTACGGAAGAACAAAGGCGATTACTGGCAGCGTTTATAGTTAATTCATTTAACCCTGGCTAAAGCGGAGCAGTTGAGGATGATTGATTGCCTTAGGAAATGGCGCATCACCTCACATGACACACTGCAATAAACAAGACAAACTAGCAGCAAGCAACAGCAAGAGGAACAGAACTGTAACCATGATCAACAACATCTGCAAATCACTGCATTAAATACTTTTAGAGCCTTACGTTATTTACCTCGTAAATTTACCAACCCACTTCCTGAAGCTGATTCAGGGAAACATCAAATACATAATGAGTTTATGTATGATTTGCATAACAAACATACCGTCATCAAAAACTCTTCAATTAAGAAACTGGTCATTTTCAAGTGTAAAATGATACAAGGATATATATGCGTGTGTGTGACTGCGCGCGCGTGCGCGTGCGAGCAGTTGGAGTCTTATCAAATTACGTACTGCCATCCAGATATTGCATTTGTATAGATGAGGTACACCATCCACTCACAAGCACTGCAACTATAGAACGAAAACAAGAGCTAAAAGCTAAATACCATTGGATGCAAGCTTTTAAATTGCATTATTCTTCCACTGAATATATCGCAATCTAATTTGGCTCAATGAATGCAAGCACAATCGAGATTGCTTTCATGTGAAACTCAATTCCCTGGGCGAGCATCATCTTTATTAAGTAATTTCGCTTTTATTGCTTATACATTCGGGGTCATAACAGTGCAACTGATCGTAAACTGTTGGCTGCAGTTCATTGCCTCTGAGTACGCAATGTCATAAGGTTCATTTTGGAAAGAAGTTCCGCGGAAAAATGCCCCTAATGGGGCAGATGTTCTTGATTAAGCTGCTGCCGCTCGATGGGATTTCGAATTACAAAACGACTCGAAAGAGGGAAACTTTCGCGCTATTTCGCTGCGTTTTCAAGCTCCAGATGAAGTGGACCAAGACTCCGAGTCGTACCTCTTCTTCTTCTTCTTCTTCTTCTTCTTCTTCTTCTTCTTCTTCTTCTTCTTCTATCCGTTTTCCACTTGGATGGAGGAGGGGCGAAGGTTACCACTGACGTACAGCACATCAGGAGAATTTAGTGTTGTTGATTAAGAGCGGTAATGTATATGCAAAGAGGAAAACGGTGCTGAACTGGTGAGTGGGCAGAGAAAGCTGAATACTGATGGCGGGAACCTCGTTCCCTTCTCTTATTTTGCAAACGAACAGCAGCAACAAATGCCAATTGGAAAGGCGGCTAAATGGACGGCGTACTTACAAGTAGAAGTTTGTTTATCAATTCATGGTATATACATCTTTTGTGTGTGGGTGTGAAGAGAATAGCATAAAGAATTTAGGACAAATGCCAACCGCTGGGACCTTAAGAGGTCATTCAGCGCTGAGGCGGAAATTAAGAGTAAAAAGGTTTGAAAGGTGTAACAAGAGGAAAACCCCACAGTTGCACTATGAAGAGGATGGAAAATAAGACGGAAGAAAGAGAATATGAACGGAGGTACAGTATAAGGAATGAAATGGGTTGCAGCTACGGGCCGAAAGGGCCTTGCAAAGAGCCCTAAGTAATGCCCACAGTGCACCGCATGAGGGTCACTGACGGCACTACCCACACACCTCCTACGAGGTGTGTGGGTGTGTCTATAGGTAGATATATTTTTTTATAACTAATCGCTTATGCCGTTGGTGGCGGTGGCTCTAGAGAGTGGTGACCTTCTTGTTCTCAAAGCCTTATGCAATGAGGTTGCTAGCCCTGTGACTTTCGTTCCCTCAGATGAATCCCATTACAAACAATTAACTATCAGGTACATGTTTCACTGCTTAGATCAATAAAGAAAAAAATTTTTTTTTTTTCAGAACAAAAATGGCCATAAATGTATCTTTCGCTATCCTTCCCTACTGGTAACGACCTCAGATTATTCGAGGATGAGGAGAGGCTGATAACCCCTGGGGCACTTAGATGTCTGTAGGTATTCACGAACGTAAACACACATTCAGAATATAATGCAGAATTCTTTTCATATTTATATGCTATCTGCATTTGAAAAGGTGAGTGGATAAGCAGGTTTTCTTAGTTCATGCAAGTCCCTCTGATCAGAACAGTAACGTTCAACCTGTCTACCTATAGGCACGAATCTTTCCAGCTATCAAACAATGTAAAAACTAACTTCTGCAATAAAGATATATACTGTTTTCTGTACATTACGTAAAGTTGCCAAATGAAATTTAAAACTGCAATCTAAAAAAATAATGCAACAATTAAAAAATACTGGTTTTCCTAGACCTAGACTACTCATTAGCGATAACTTTTAAGCTTGCATAGTTTAATGTGTTCTCTAAATGATGCATCGGTCGTCTGCAAAGTCAATATTGTGATACTGGTAAAGCTTGAAAGATTTAAGTGGTAGAAATTAAATAAAGTTTAAACTTCAGTCAATCATTAAGTGAAACATGATGCTAAAAAGACAAAGTCCATTGGTTTGTATCAAAACGAAGTAGTGCTCCCACTGAACCTGCAACAAACAAACGCCGATCATAAAGCGAGCCTCCCTTGGCATCCAGCATTCACGTGCAGAGGATAAACTTTGCCAATAAAGTAGCCATAAAAACTTCACTTTCGCGCTGGCTATATTTTCCGCTTCCACAGGTAGGGCCGTTTGATTGCCATTCGGCGATGATGAGATCTTCCCAACATTCTTCTTCTTCCGTCGTGGCAAAGGTAAGTTGGTTCGCACTTTATGTATTCTTAATTATACAGGTGTATATATACATATATATATATATATATATATATATATATATATATATATATATATATATATATATGAGAGAGAGAGAGAGAGAGAGAGAGAGAGAGAGAGAGAGAGAGAGAGAGAGAAACTGTAAATAAGTATATGCGTGAGGAACTATCCAAGATTGCTGGCATCTGCATATATCTTAACATTTTTTCTGCTGGGCCTAACATGAACCATAGAAACTAGTGTCATTAAGGACCAACTCACGCCATTAGATAATAAAAGACTGAAATCTGTTATTCGTAAGTGGTGTATATAAAAGTACTCCAAGATTCAGGAAATGCAGAGGCTTACGGAAAATTTCAAAAATTCTTCACCCAGAAGAGGCTTCAGCATGAAGACAAATACAACAGCAGTACGATTACCACTTTAGGATGGCCCAGAGATCAAGAGAGACCTTTTCCCAACTCCCCCCCCAACCCCCCGACCCCTCCCCAACTCTCTTTAAACGGCAATCATTCGAAGACTTCCAAAGATCCAAACCAGATAAAAAAAGTAGATCAATCAATAGAAATTTTCAGCACCCTCTTGAAGTTTTAGCTGCAACGTCATTGTTCTGATCATGAACCTTAATCAAAAGCATTGAGCACAAAACTAAAATGAATGTTTGAAATGGACCACCTAACTAAATATCCTTGATGTAGAACGTCGATGTAAAGAATTATTGAAAAGCAGTGTAGAGAATATATAACTTTATGAATTTGAACTCGTTGGTTGGGTTGATGGACTGATTGGATGTCCTCTGGCGTCAGGACAACTCACGTCATTGCCGCCGATATATTTTGTTGAGAATGACGTTATTTTTTTGTAAAGCCTAAGGACATCATGACTAGATTATATTTGTAAAAATGAAATGTGCAGCTTTTGCAGAAGACCTGCTTCTGATACAAATTTAAAAATGCCACTGGCATCGTAAACAACTTTGGTTAGAGAGAGAGAGAGAGAGAGAGAGAGAGAGAGAGAGAGAGAGAGAGAGAGAGAGAGAGAGAGCGGAAACTGGCTCTCATGTCCACAAAATCCACAATATGTCACAAATATCGTGAAACTTGTCTTATATTGAAAGGTAATTTTTAGGTTAATACAGAGCCGTCTCCTATCTTTCCTTAAAAAAAAAATGTAAGAAGAGAGAGACTTATCTTATTACCATTACTATCCGGGTCCTGAAATATTTGTAACATACCTAACCCCTCAAGTAACTAAGATAATAATGAACTTTAAAACCAGGGTCCTTAATTGTACTATTTACTGCAACCAATCTCAAACGAGTTAGAACTAAGGAACTCTAACATTCATCTTAACGTCATTTCAAGTCCAACTGATATCTTAAGAGAGAGTATTCCCAATAAATGTAATGTTTGCCAAGACAATTCTTCAGAGCTAATCGTCAGCGTCTTCGGCACACTTAAAA
The DNA here is from genome assembly GCF_040412425.1 of Macrobrachium rosenbergii. Classification (NCBI taxonomy): domain Eukaryota; kingdom Metazoa; phylum Arthropoda; class Malacostraca; order Decapoda; family Palaemonidae; genus Macrobrachium; species Macrobrachium rosenbergii. The sequence goes on along the minus strand of NC_089752.1, from coordinate 22,713,227 downwards.
AATTTTTTTAAATATCCACGCTAAAATTCCTGATCATTTCTTTCATATCACGCTAAAATTCCATCAAAATTGATGTCAGCAGAGTCCCACCAAACATAAACTATGCGCATATAAGTAATTCATTTTCCAGCACTTCGTCACAAAATACAAAAAAAAAAAAAAAATCCATATCTACAGTTTTTAGTTTTCTGTGAAAGAAAACTATTGAGATGGCTTTGTCGTCCGCA
>NC_089752.1:22703000-22708000 GCF_040412425.1 Macrobrachium rosenbergii | reverse complement strand
GAGAGAGAGAGAGAGAGAGAGAGAGAGAGAGAGAGAGAGAGAGAGAGAGAGAGAGATTGGTGGTACTACGAGACCAGTAGAAATAATTCTTACAAGTCGTGAAATGAAAAAGGCGAAAAGTGGCTTCTTAATCTTTACCGTTGAAATTAAATGTCACGGGGATCTGATTTTAAGAGTGTCGCAGATGAGAGAGAGAGAGAGAGAGAGAGAGAGAGAGAGAGAGAGAGAGAGAGAGAGAGAGAGAGAGAGAGAGAGAGAGAGAGGGTGGCGTTCGTAATGGCAGAACTTGTAAGACTTGCAGCAGGAAAGAAGTGTGTTGATGATAATGAACGAATCCTTGTAAGGGACATTTCATTTCTTTCCCAATTTCAGTCCTTATGGGAGGACTGAATAGAAAAAAAAATCATAAATACTTTCAATTTCAGTGTTAAGTCATAATCACGGCTCAGTAATAGGAAAATCAGTGTAAACAAAACAGAACGATAATGAAGGGAAACAGGATCAGGATACGAGAAATCTAAATAGATAAACAACAGTCGAACCGAACGTTGATCAGCGATTTCTAAAGCATAGTTTTTGTCGGCACAACACTTGCCACTTCACTTAGTTGCCTTCAAAGATGTTACATCTATCTTGTGTAAGAATCCTTCAGTATATATCAAATTTTTGCAGCAGTCTCACGAGTTTCGCAAAGTTTGGACTGTCTGTTACTGTAGAGAAGTTGAGTCTGTTTATTCCAAGACTCAAATCTGTCATTTTAGAGATGCTGCCTAGTCTTAATAACTATTCCTAACTGAAATCAGGGATAAACCATTTAATATTATCCCTAACCTCACATCTTAAGGTGTTGGCTTGTAATGGTGAAAATAGTCACCCGACTGTCTTGTAGGCCTATACGAATCCACTCTCTATAAGGAGTTTTTATAACGTTGTTGTGCATAGTATTTTACATAGTCTGGTAATTTTTTTTACAGTAAGGGTATTTTTATGGGTATACAGATAGAAATTTTCCGACATTTTCCCCGTTGATCAGTAAAATGAAATTAATATAATGGAAAGACTCATTTTTTAATTATTATATTCGGAAAAAAACAATGATTAACAGTAGGATATCTGAAGTTTCTTGATGTGATTCATAATCTCGTTTTGAGTACAACACGATTTAATGTCGAAAAATTAAGGCATAGATACTTACGTAACAAGTGATAAAATATCTGAAGTATATAGTCTAGCACAGTGTTAGGTCCTTGGGAAAAACTGTTGGTAGTCTCTCCACTGAAAACTTACGAGCCATTAAATGTATTTCTGGCACTTTTGTATTTTTCTGTGCAGCAAAAATATTACCTGTAAAGGTAAAATTCTTTTTCATTTGGAATGTAGGTTTCGCAGAAAATAACTGGTTACTTTTTAACTTCAGATATGCATCAACATTTTTCAATATATTATCGACTTGAAGAACATTAATGTTGCAATCGAACTCCACGTGAGGTAGAGTAAATATGAATGTTACTTTCGGATTTCACCGAGAAAATAGCACATTTAAATTTATAAAAAGTCCATTCCTTGGAAGTCTGATCAGTTTTGATGAGTGACCTGACATTTGGTAACAAAGTTTCCCAAGTACTAATTAAAACCAAGGGTGTGCATAAAATTACCTGTAAGCACTGAAAGCGTCTCAATCCAAGAGTATCAACATACAGCGCAGGGCAACTGCGGAGGTATTTTGCTGTGATGATATTCCATCTAGTAAATAAATAAAATCTTACTATAAAATGTAACTGTGGTGAAATGACCGCCCGATTGCATTTTACAAGTAGATGAAGAATGAATCTTATATAAAGGAAAAATATATACTTCAAAATTAAATCCCCAACAGAAACTGAAGCGACAACATATTTTAATACAAAGATGATATACGTATTCAGATATCCCAGACCAAGATCTATATAAAAGCGGCTGCTGTCTCGTGTCTGTGTCATCAAGCTTCACAGCTAAGATTTGGTAGCCTCAATTAAAACTTGAAGCTTATCGCAGAGACAATTCCCTAGTTATCCTACTGTGAAGCAGAGATGAGAATTAACAGCCTTTGCTCATGCAAAGATAAACGTAAGCAGTCGCCTGGAGTAAGTGAGTCTAATTCTCATTCAAGTATAATTGATTTTATGAGATTTAGCCGTAGGGAGTTGCAGTGGTCGGACAGCAATATGAAGATAGCCAATAAATAAAGATGATGGAGGACAAGGTTCTCAAGGTAGAACTGGGAGAATACCCCACAGTTAGACAGGTTAGACAGCAAAAAGGGGAGTGGAGGTAAAGTAAAAGGCTAAAATGTAGGGGCAGCTATGGGAACGAAAGGACGCTTCAAGCGCCCTTTATTAATGGCATTAACTTAAGTATATTGTGCATTAACTTTATTATATTGATAAAATTACTGGCAGATGATGTGAGATCCTGATCTGCCCTTGCAAGGAGAAACAAACTTTGGCGAAAAACACACTCTTACATAAGTGTAATATACATAAAAAGATATATATATATATTATTATATAATAATGTATGTATATATATATATATATATATATATATATATATATATATATATATATATATATATATATATATATATATATATATATACTACTTACATCAGTGTGGCTTTTATCACCATTTTAGTGACTCATGTGATTATGAGATTCTCATAAAACAAACTTTCTTACACAAACAAGTATAATGACCAATATTACTCGCGTTTTTTATACAGAGTATCTGTCTGCGCGCATCTGAGTACAGTAGAAAACACAAAGAAGATACGAATATAAACAAGTAAAATATGCGCCGAAGTTTCTTCGGCGCAATCAAGTTTTCTGTACAGCCGCTACAGCACATAATTATGGCCACCGAAAATAGATGTATCTTTCGGTGGTCTCGGAATAATGCTGTATGAGCCGCGGCCCATGAAACTTTAACTACGGCCCAGTGGTGGCCTATCTTATATCGTTGCCAGAAGAACGATTATGGCTAACTTCTTAACCTAATAAAATAAAATTTGTTGAGGTTAGTGGCTGCAATTTGGTATGTTTGATGACTGTAGGGTGATGATCAACATACAAATTTGCAGCCCTCTAGCCTCAGTAGTTTTAAGAACAGAGGGCGACAGAAAAAACGTGCGGATAGAACAAAGTGCAGACGGATAGACAAAGCCGGTACAATAGTTTTCTATACAGAAAATTAAAAACTGACTTCATTTTCCCCCCCCCTTAATGCCCGGCGTGGCATCGCCTCCACCCTCCAACCAATCGCTCAAATATTCATGTTCCGCGTCCCACCTATTGCCTCAGCGTCGCGTCGGCGCGTTCCATCCATTAGGGAGACGATTAATCTCCTCTTCAAATAAATCATGCTCTCTATATGAGACACAGCCTCGCTAAACTCAAATTTATAGGGGATCAGTGCAATAATAACCTTCAACGCTATATAATGCTGTGGGGAAAGATGATCATGCAGTATTTATGAGAGAGAGAGAGAGAGAGATAATATTTCCTCCATTTTCTTACGTTTAGTGGGTCATAAAAGGTTTTGTGAACTATAATCATTAAATCCTTGTGCGAAGACTCATCAATTTCTCAACGACCAGTAAAGTCTTGTAAACTATCTGCTGGTGTCTCACATAAAAAAAAAAAAATCTAAAGATGGTATTACTGATGCGTGTATTCTACGGCTCTTTCATGATTATTATCATCATGCTAGATGGTACTGATTTTTTATACATCTAGAAAAAAAGTTATATATATGTAATATTAATGATTATATATATAGAGAGATATATATATATATATATATATATATATATATATATATATATGTTTATATATATATATATATATATATATATATATATAATATATATATTTATATAGTAAAAATACAATAAGTGGATAAGAATTTCACCTCAGACTGGACCTTAGCTGCTACAGGGATTCAACTACACGATTGGGAAGATTTTTCCACAATTTAACTTCAGCTGTAATTAAAAATATAGATAGATCTCAATACTTATAGTTCATGAATCGAGGATGAATCCTAGCTGGAGAAAACTTCTACAACAAAGCTTGCTTATACCCCTATACACGCTCATCATCGCCCCCGCCTCCAACTCCCACAACAACACACACTGCGCCCTCACCCATATCTTCAAAGGACTGCCGTGCTTCCTGGACATTAAAACCCTTCCTTTCAAATATCGCTTTCACAACACGTTCAAAGTCCTTTCTAGTTAGTTTCTCTCCTCCTTCACATTACGTGAGGTGAAGTGTTAATTCTTTTTTAAATTGAAAAGTTATTAAATTATTTTCGTTTTATTTTAAAAAGTATATATATATATTTTTTTTTACTTTTCATCCGTCTATCATTTCCATATGACCGAATCCTCTCACTTCCATATAGTTGATGGTTCAGCAATCCCTTTACACATTTCCATCTTGGGAAAACAGAAGCATGTATGTATGCATACATGTATGTATGTAGGAAGGCGGATTAAGTTTAACATCACATTATTATACGAAGCACGTCAATGCCTCCACAAAACGGCAAGTGATATTGGTGGAGAACTGCCGGATGATACCTTATTCCAGTGAATAAAGAACGACTTGACTGTTTTCTCAACCAAGAGTATAAACAAACGTTTGACACCAAATCTTTTGGCTTGAAAATGTTTTATACACATTCCTTATAACCATTACCATTTATTAATTCGTTACTAAACTAAAACACGCTTTTATAGTAGCTTAAAGTTTAAAGCATTAATACATACTGATTGACTTGTTCTTGAAGATAAAATCATGGACGTTGCAAAAGAAAAGCGTAAAATATTAACATGCAACGCTTCAATGAACATAAATGTTCCCTGAAGTCCCTAGCATTCAAACATCACGCATTCATAAGAACGAGACCAAGAAACTCTGCTACCAAGTATTCCTGAAGTTGGCCTCCTTTCAAAAACC
>NC_089752.1:22695500-22698000 GCF_040412425.1 Macrobrachium rosenbergii | reverse complement strand
TATTTATAATATATATATATATATATATATATATATATATATATACACATACATACATACAGTATATATATATTTATTATATATATATATATATATATATATATATATATATACATATATATATATATATATATACTGTATATATATGTAGATATATATTTATGTATTATGTACCTAAAATGCACATATATATTTACTGTGTATGTATATATATATATATATATATATATATATATATATATATATATATATATATGTATGTATATATATATGAATATATATATATGTATATATATATATATATATATATATATATATATATATATATATATATATATATATATATATATATATATATATATATATATATGTATGTGTGTGTGTGTGTGTGTGTGTGTGTATATAAATATATATAATATTATATATATATATATATATATATATATATATATATATATATATATATATATATATATATATATATATATATATATATATACATATACTGTATATATAAAATCTACTGAAAACTCCAAGGGTGGTCCGACACTGAAGCACGGAAAAAGAAAAGTGTCAAAGGATTTGTCCCTTTAAGTGAAGGCGCACCAGCCTTTTGCAGACAGAGCTTACACAAGTCTGGGAAAACAGATAAAGCAATAGAGGTGACTTAGTTTAGACTTCAAAGGAAAGGAGTTTAAAATGTCAAAATCTTGTCCCGTTTTACTGTCTCGGCCGCACTGGTTGGAGCTGCGTGACCAAGAGAAAGGATGTGAATTCATTTCATGCATTTTTTATGTTTCATCACAATTGATGTATATACTTTTCTTTTTAGGTTAATACAACAGTTTTTCAGTCCTGTATGTTTCTGTATAACTGACGACAATTCCTGTTATCTTGTAGTATATGCAGTATTAGATGAATTCCAGTGAATTTCCTTTGAGCAATGGAGAAATGTTTGATTTTACTCTTAAATTTCAATCATTTTGTGAATGATTATTGGACTTATATGGAGGAATACTGATACAAGTTAGTTATATTTATTCATGATTATGCGTTTATATGAGCAAACTTGACTACGAGGCGGATCCTTCTTAAAAAAAATGAAAAAGTTGTAGCGAAGCAGTTATAGAAAATGCTGAATGTGAACTGAAAATAAGACTAGATTAGGAAAATACGTCTTCAAGTAAAAATGAAAGAAATAAAGTTATAAGAATAAATAAATAGCAGTTAACATCAGCAAAAAAGGAAGGAATTAGTAAGATAAATGCTTGAATAAATACTAACAAATGGCTTTTTAAGAAAAAAAAAAAAAATAATAATGCCCCTTGAGCGATAAGTAAACATGGCCCATGATGCCCACCTTTAGAAGTGAAACAATCAAAAATTATCTTCAAAACCCTTACGGATTAGGTCGGATTTGCCATCACGACTGCTTCAACAGCTTCCCATCCTCAACTAATAAGGGATGGATTGTTGCTCTTTCAAAAATAAGTCAGGCTTATATGATATGTATTGGTATTTGAATTATTCTTCTACATACCAGCGGCAAATTGGTAAACTATTTGCTTCCGGGTCAATCCAAGCAAAGTTTCAGTAATTTAACTAGTGGCGCTAACGTCGCCATGTGTTAAACTTTGCGTGTCAATCGTGTTCTTTATAGCATGCACCTTACGACTCATCAAGCTTGCAATCAAGGAAGTTTCATAAAAATTATATTAAGATTGTCGGGTGTCTTTTTATTTATTACTGCATATTTCTTACAAGCTTTCACATATTAGCTAGTTACATTTGTGCTCACTGCTGCTAAATTTTATGAAATATAAAGATTTTAATTGTCGATGAAAAATTGCAATTAACAAGTGACTAAAAAAATGAAAATTATTACAATTGTAATTATGATATCAAAGAAGTGACCGCAGAATTATGCATTTCAAAATCAGTTCTAGAGACGAAATAAAAAATTATATTACCAACTAACATCTTGAGAGATTGAAGGATCAGATAAAAAAAAAGAAAAACGAAAAGAAAAGGTATTATTCTTGAATTCAATGCAAAAAAAAAAAAATGCAAAAAAAAGAGATAAGCATTAAACTGAGAAATAAAACCTAAAGGAAAACACTATGTTCCAATATTAAGAAACGCACAATTGAAAGAAGTATGCAAACTTGCAGCCGTCGGGAATCCTTGGCGTTTATACCAAAGTCGGCTGTGGGTTGGCCTAGATGGATTTTCTCTAAAATCCCAAATACAATGGCCACCTTCTGACATTTTCTTAGGTTTTAAACTATCTCCACCAGCCACCTAGGATAATAGTGGTTTATCTGACTCCCGGAACAATCTGAATTTAGGATTCTGGAAGTTATAAAAATTTAGCTCCTTTGAAAACTAAGGATTTATTGGGAGCACTGCAACTAATAAAAAAAAAGACACTATGTGAAAAGGTATCATTTGAGAAGATCTATCTTAATCCTCTTTATGAAATTAAACAAAATAAAAGAGC
>NC_089752.1:22685500-22690500 GCF_040412425.1 Macrobrachium rosenbergii | reverse complement strand
ATAGATATATAGACATGAGACCATGCACTAGATATAAATAAATTCAACCTAGTTTAATGAACGCCGGTCAATGCGAAAATATGAAGACACTAGGATCTATTGTGCTGATTACAGCTACAAATGGTACACTGCTTCCATGGCTTATTACTTAATTAAAAGATATCAAATTAAGCAGTTTCAATTTTCATCTGATTCAAAAACAATTCCCAGCAAAGACTTGCAATATATTTGAAAAGGAAAGTGCGCACATTTTTTAAATTTTACAGCCGATTACACGGAGCCTTCCACCAAGAGAAAAATAATGGTAATGATGCTATTTATGATTGCCATTTAAACTAAGCAAGAGGTCAAGGACTGTACATGATTTAAAAAAGATGAAGCAGATTGTGAAAGTGGTATTAGTCATCTTGCTGTCAATAATAAATAGGTAAATAAACATGACTCTGACACTGGTGGAAGTTAAATTCTTGCTCATCATTCAAGTATGAGAGAGAGAGAGAGAGAGGAGAGAGAGAGAGAGAGAGAGAGAGAGAGAGAGAGAGAGAGCTTAATGCTATCGTCATTTGTAGAGACTACTAGTCGTCCACACGAACCACGTAGGAAACATGTTGGCAACGTTGTTTCTGTTAAGTGAAAGCATTACTATATTCTGCTGGAGAACAAAGAACTCTTGCTGGCTTAGTCACTCGATGTTGCTTCTATTCGCAAGCAGTACAAGTTACTCCCTGTTAATTAAGATATGCTAAATGTGGTGTTCACTAATGAGGCCACTTGTTTTCCAGTTAAATACTTAGAAAGCGATTACGTGGTTACTAAAGCTAAACAGACTTATCTATTAAATTATAGCCAATTCGTGCAAGCTGCACACAAATGCGCACACACAAACACATGCGCGCACACACAGAGAGAGAGAGAGAGAGAGAGAGAGAGAGAGAGAGAGAGAGAGAGAGAGAGAGAGACTGACGAAATACCCAGAGAATTTATCCAAGTGTCAGCACTGGAAGGGAATGAGTGGCAGAATTTCACAAGGGTTGTCTTAAAAATACAGAGCAAGAGTCCGTGCTAGCATATGACCAATTCAGTCTAGTCGAAAACAAAACATATATAAGGTAAGGTTGATTAATTAACACATACCAACTACCATTTTGGCAGCTTTGGTCATCGACGCCCGAAGAGCAAGTGACCAGAAAGATTGAAAATTGCACAATGCTTCACGAACCATGAGAAATTCCAGGCACATGATCTGAAGGTAAAATGATAAGTAATGGTTTAGTACTGAGATTGGTAATGAAGTATAAACGATCTGTTTGACGCTTGAGTTCAGGAGCCTGTCCTCTAAATCAACTGATGAATTATAAGTTGACGTACTGTGGTTTTTTTTTTGACGTGTCAGACAGTTAATTCAGAATCTCAGATAAAGAAATACTTAACAAGAGGCAGAAGAGGCCTGAATTACACATCAGGTTGCTGAAATCCCACTTCCATAATCAGTCAGTTGAACAATGCTATGAAACAGGAAATACGGTGCTGGTCACACAAATTGTTACGTAGACATCTGGAATACTGTACACGACTACTAGAGAAGAGAAAGGATTCTGCATTTCAGCATACTAGCTTTTTAAATAACATATATGAAAGCAACGGACATGAAACCAATTCATAGTAGAAAAGGGCAGCTTTTAAGAATTAAGAGTAGGGTCAATGAATATATGAACTTTACTTTATTTACCAACCCAAGGCACCACAAATAAAACATCAGATATAATCAGAAAAAAATTGAAAGTAAGGTTGGGCAATGTGATGTCTCCTAGACAGTTGTGATGCTTTCTAAGTACCAAAAGCGCACAAAGAAGGAAAAATATACTTCATCAAAATTAAGTAAAAGTGAATGAAAGGGACGATGAATAAAGAAAAAAATCTATATTATCTTAGACACAATTGTTTTGCAACCACGAGCTCCTATTTCAGGCACACTCGACTCTAAAGAGACCACAAAAGGAACAATTTAAACGGGGAGTGAACACAAGAGAGAACGGAGGACATTTTCCCAATTTTCCGAGGTCCATATACACGGAGATACAGTGCTTAATATTCCAGATGACATACGACGAGAAATATGTTCCACGGCGCTTACATTTCAGCTCGGTATGTTGTCATTTCGAGATCTGATATAGTAAACTGACGGTCGACAAGGATTGGCAAATTGATATCACGTTATTAGCCTCCTGTATAAACCCTTTTGGGATCTCCTCTCTCTCTGTGTGTGTATATATATATATATATATATATATATATATATATATAATATATATATATATATATATATATATATATATATATATATATATAGACACATATATACATATATATAGTATATATAAATTATATATACCAGGTGTTTTGAAATTAGAGCTCCCCCTCCACAGAACAAATGGAAAAGTTATGAATTTTCTGCTACAGCCTATCTACAAGTAATTATTTTAAGTTTCTATTAAGCTATTTTTCATTTTACATTTTTTGTATTTTCAGACTGAGTGACGGAGTTGGTACAGCCATGGCTAACGATTTGGAGGAAATCAGATGGATTGACCGAATCCGCTATAACCTTCAGAGAGGCTAGGATGCTGCTAACATCCTTCATTTTCACGTTCCTGGATAGCTAAATATATTAAAAAGAGATTAATCCTTTGTTAAAAGAAACTGGAACAAAAATCCATATGACTGTCATCGCAAAAAAGAGTGAGAATCTTGGAAGGCCTGAAGTCCTTCTCAGGAGTCAAAAGACATCATAGCTGAGGCAGTGGGCAGACCAAGAAAGTCTTTACGTAAATTGGCGCTTGAACCAGAAACAAAAAGGGGAAAGAAGAGAAGTTATAGTGCTGCACATCGTGAGTTGAAAAATCTGGTATCAAGCCATTTCATGTTATCAGCAAGCCCAACATCACTCCAACAGAGAGAAGACCATGCATGATTTTGTGGTTCATTTCTTAAAGATTGGGATGAAGCTGACTTTTTTCCATATAGCCGCATCAGATGAATTCTTCATTTACACAGTCAGGAAGCCAAATCATAAAAATGACATCATTTGGGCCGCAAAGTTGGATGATATCAGCGATGATGTGCGCCACTGCCAAGTTGTGAAATTTCTTTTGAATGTTTGGGAATTTTCTCTGTTTCACAGCCACAAATGGTTAATGTGGATCATCAGAACAAGGACAGTCATGAATGGCGAATACTTCAGGAGAAACTGTGCTACTGGTGGGTATTTCTTTCTCAAAGATCCTGAAATGTGTTATCTGTCGAAAAGTCACATTTTTTCATGATAAGGCACCATGTTTCAAGGCTCTTTCAGACACAGGAGCTGAAGCTGGAAACAGTGGCATCGATTTCTTCATCAAGTGAATTTCAGGTAGCTCCCCTGACCTTTAATGTGTGTAAAAACATTGGTAGTATCTTAAAGGATCTTGTTGAAGCACGCACAGTGAACTATGATGGTATACCAAGCCTCGACGACTGCGAAGAGAGGCACGAAGTATTTCTTAGGGAAATGGAGTTTGAGTCTCAGCTTTTTTGATTTGCTGAAATCATACCTCAAGAATGCAGGCTGTGGTACAGGCAGATGGAGGCCACATAAAATATTAAATACTGAGAAGCTTTAAATAAATACCTGTTCTGAATGACTTTTGTTTCTGTCCATATCAATTTTAGTTTATGCTGTAGAGGAGGGGGCTTCTAATTTCTGAAACACCTGTAGGTATTACATACATAAATATATATACATGCATACGTACATATCCATATATATATATATATATATATATATATATATATATATATATATATATATATATATATATATATATATATATATATATATATATGTGTATATATAATTTATATAGACATATACGTAATATAGTAAAGCTCAGAGGATGTTATCGAGAGTCTTACAGAAAAGCCTCATTCAAGTTACTCATTCTACAACTTTTACGAATTTATTTGAGAGAGAGAGAGAGAGAGAGAGAGAGAGAGAGAGAGAGAGAGAGAGAGAGAGAGAGAGAAATAGGAGTTTTTAAAATATTCCAAAGGAAAGAAAAGTTTGAACGAGTTAATTAACAATCCTAATTATTTACCGATAACAATTTCAAATAAAGAATATCTCTCACTATTTGCATTGATAAAAGATCATTAGCAATGATAAATTAAGAAAAAAGGAAGAAATAGAGAAAAGAAATAAAACAGTCTGAATAATAAGAGTGAATAATAGGTATGAAATCTTCTGGAGTGGGCTGCATTGGAATGGGCTTCCTGATTTCATATTCCAAGAAGTGAAATTACCAATCATCCTACATTTGTCCTGATTCCTATCCTAGGTTAGTTACGATGAATTCCAGAAATTTATGCAAATAGCGTAATGGAGACTGTGACTTTTTTTTTCCAAGAATAAAGGAAAAACTGTTCTTATTTTCGTAGCGAAATTGGTGTACTTTTTTTTTTTTTTAACTGATTCCCCTCCATCAAATATGCATTATTATTATTTGTAAATGTTACTGCTTTAGCATCATCAATACTACTACTACTACTACTACTACAATAATAATATAACATACACACATTAATAATAATAATAATAATAATAATAATAATAATAATAATAATATGCACAGTGTATTTCCAACCAAGGAAACTTGAAAAATCTAGTTGCAGACTTTCAAACACATGCTCTTACGCGGACAGTGTTCAAGAGTAAAATGGAATGTATAAATCTTTGTGTTTTCCTTCCAAGCTTGAAGAATGGGGCTAATAAACCAAAGCAGTTGTCTAAGTAGTCTCCTCACATTTCCAGCTTTTGTATTTACGACAAATGACTACGGCAAGCAATACCTTGTTATTTGTTACCGGTTTTGCATTCTCTGGCTTAGACTGTTATTATTATTATTATTATTATTATTATTATTATTATTATTATTATTATAATAAATAATAATAATAAATAATAA
>NC_089752.1:22680500-22683000 GCF_040412425.1 Macrobrachium rosenbergii | reverse complement strand
TTTTGTAATATTTAACCATTCCACATTCTCACGAATATACACCAAGCCAGCCATTACCTCATTTAGATATCTGAAAACCTAGATTTCTGAGTAAAAACAATTCATTCTCATCTTCAACATTCTCTATCATTAAGTTTTCTAAGTTCGTGAACTACAGTCACTACACTCACAACTCTCTCCATTTGCTTTCAAACTTCCCTTATAACTATTTAATAATAAACATCCGCAAACCCATTTACCGGTCTAAATCCTCTTGTTCTTGTCCTGTCAATCACTAGGTTGTCTATTTTGCTTTCTCAGTTAAAAAAAAACTACCATATTTCTTTCCTGGCATACTAAGTAACTTCATACCCCTATAATTCTTGTACTTGCCTTAATCATCTTTACCGTCATACAGTGAAATAATTATCCATCTCACGCATTCCACAGAACCTTTCCTTTGTTCATACACCTTTAGAACCCTGGACGGCCACTCGATAAGACTATTACCACATTATCATAAGTCTTGCTTGATGATCCCATCAAATCCTGATGTCTTTCTATTTTCAAACCCATCAATTGCCCTCAGATTCCCAGCAGTCAATCCCGCAAGTACTCTCACTTTGATACTTAACTCTTTCCACTCTTGTGACACTCTCCTTCATATTCCACAATCATCAACCTCGGTGTATTCACGCGATCAGCTTCAAACATCATCCTTACTTTAGCATCTTTTAATCAGACATCCTTGTTCGTTAACCTATCTCTTTGTATCTCTCCCCATGTAGAACAACTTCTTGACTTGCTGAAGTTCTTGTTCACCTCTTTGCTTTCATTACCCGTCTTTTCTCTATGTTGACTACTTCATTCATTTTTCCTTCGCTAACCTTATCAGCCATTCATCCCAAATCTTGCTGTTTTTATTCTCTATTTCTAGCCTTCTACACTCACCAGATGTCCCCACTAAGTTAAATATACCTTAGTTTTACCAGACCAATGAGCTGATTAGCAGCTCTCCTAAGGTTTTACCGAAGGATTAGACCTGTTTTACGTGGCTAAGGACCAATTGGTTACTTAGCAACGGGACCTACAGCTTATTGTGGAATCCGAACCACATTATAGCGAGAAATGAATTTCTATCACCAGAAATAAATTCCTCTAATTCTTCATTAACAGGCCGGAGACTCGAATTCGGGCCTAGCGAGTGCTAGCTCACAACTCTACCGACTCGTCCAACCAGGAACAGATGTCCCCACTAACCCCCCGTGGTATTTCCCAGTCATCGAATGCTTCCGTTTCAGTATTTTTAGCTCAAAGCCATAATTCATCTTATCCATTATATGCGTATGATATATACACACACACACACACACACACACACACACACACACACACATATATATATATATATATATATATATATATATATATATATATATATATATATATATATATATATACTCGTATATATATATTATATATATATCCTGCCAAATATGAACACAAATAACACAAATATGTAGAAAGCAAGTGACGACAGAGAGAGAGAGAGAGAGAGTGAGAGAGAGAGACGCAACTGGAGCGTTGGCGAAACTAGTGGAAAGTAAACAATCATCAAAGGCTGTCGCATTACGGAGCGAAAACTAAACACAATACATTTTCCATCTTTTTTAATGGAAGGGCGACTGCGCATGGCGAGAGGCTGCGCAAAATCCTCTCTCTCTCTCTCTGGGGCTGGAGCCCCATTTACAATAATAACCCTCCTGATAATATTTACCCTCAGACAAATTAGATGATTAAAGACCATTTCTTTCCGGGCGAAATCCCTTCTCATCCGGGAAAATGTTGGGTTAACGAGGCTTATCTTTTAATTCATTGGCTAAGGGGACGTTTTTAACCAATTATGCATTTCGAGATGGCCGGATGAGAGTTGAAATTATGATAATGTGGAGCGTCGTTTGCTTAAGGACGCATTAATATTCTGATGAGCCCATTTAAACATTAGCTCGCTTCTTTATGACATGAAAAAATATATTCGCTCAACTACACTCGTGAAACTCGCCTCTCTCGTCATTCTCTCGCCAAGGTACACGCGGCTGTGAGTGCATGGACACAGGCAAGAAGCTAAAAAGTACAACAGATATTATTGATGAGATTTTAGATATGTATATATATACAGTATGTATGTATGTATGTATATATATGTATGTTTTGTATATATATATATATATATAATATATATATAAATATATATATATATATATATATATATATATATATATAATATATATATATATATATATATATATATATATATATATATATATATATATATATATATATATATATATATATATATATATATATATATATATATATATATATCATTACGATTCAATATCATCTCGGAAAAGAGCAGCTAAGATCAGGATGATCACAACTAACCAGCATGACCTAGAACCATCGAACATTCAAAGTACAATGGGGACTATCATCCGCAGCTAAATTTGAAATCAATTCA
>NC_089752.1:22625500-22675500 GCF_040412425.1 Macrobrachium rosenbergii | reverse complement strand
TTCTGTACCCAAACATTTTAAGATAAAATAACATATTTCGATTGCATTCTGTAATAAGTTCCCAGTGTTTATTAAGGTATATCTTTTAGAATTATAATCACTATTTGCACAACAACTTTACACAAGAAAAATTTGTATCGGGTAAATTAACCAAATACTAGGGACGGAGGTACTCTAGTAACTATCTTTATCTTTGGAATGAGCTAAAACTATTCAAGAGGAATACCAATGACTATTAATATCATATCAAAAATGTTCCAATGAATATGAAACATTCTTAGCAGCTAGCTGACACACACACACACACATACACACACACACAGAAAGAGAGAGAGAGAGAGAGAGAGAGAGAGAGAGAGAGAGAGAGAGAGATTATAGTGGTATTGTAACAGCCAAACCACCATTGACGCTGACTCTGCTTCTCATTAGGATGTTGTTTTGAAAATTCATACTCTGCGACTTCGTTGCTTTTACGAATTACACTGACTGTTAATATAGACACCATGAAACTAATAGCAAAAGGCATTTTCTGTTCTTACATATTTTGACTTCCACATGACAGATCACAACCGAAAACTTCAACATTCAACACAGCTAATTAAGCCTAGTGGAAGAGTTATCTTGTTGATGCATCGGGTACTCTTAAATAGAATACGAAAATATATACACAGCACTTAGTAAGACATACGGCCGTGTCAGTTGCACTCTGTAAATGACATCTTTCGCATTATAGTATCTTCTCTTTCAATATAATATCTAACCATTATATTCTGAAAAGCTAGTCCTCAAGAAGAGACACTTGCAATATCACTTGTAGTTACGTGCCCAGAATCCTTCCAAGACAAACTGGGATAATTTTTGTTGCCAAGCCTTCTCTAAAATATTTAGAGCAGCTGTATATCTTTGTTAGGGAGGCGGGCCTCCTCAACAAAACTTACATCATATACAGTATGCGTATATGTATGTATATTATATATGTTTTGCAGATATGATTAATCTATATGTATATATATGTATGTATGTATATATAATATATATATATATATATATATATATATATATATATATATTATATATATACATAATTTAATATTTATTACATGAGAGTCCTTTTCAACTTATTTATTTATTTTTCAAATTTTTTATTCAACTTTATAACGGCGTCAGTAACCTACATGTTGTGACGCCAGCAAACCAATATCAATCAATCAATCTTTAGAGAGCAGAGAAAAAATTCGACAACTCTATACAAGTAGGAACGACTTACCAAGGCAAGAGCTAGTATTCAATGTATCTGAAAAAAAAAAACCTGTATATAAAAAGACTCACTAAGATCTCCGGATGAGACCAACGTCATTTTAGTTAGAGAAATCTCGACAGTATAAAACTGAATGCCTGGAAATGGGAGTTATCCCACAGCCGATGAAGACCAAACCTTATGCCAAATACTTAGTTGTCTTTTTACGAGGCACAAACCTCAGACATCTCTCACAAGATGCTATACCAGCATAGCTCAAAGACCACTCGTTACATAAGCACCTCTAGAAACTATGCTATTCAAGATATGGAAGTCCTTTGCTCTTTGCTCTAAATGCAAAAAAGTAATGTAGTAAACTGCAAATATTCCAAGATTTATGCCAACTACAAGAGCTATCGAGAAATTGCGCAATTCCAAATCACTACTAAAATGGGAAATTTCACATTAGCTGTAAGAGTTATTTCGTATGTGATTACCAAGAGACTTTGACAATTTGTGAGTAAAATTTACACCAAGGGGCTATCACTCACACGCTTAAGCCATTTCCTTAATCTCCAAAATAATTCATTAAACACTAAAACAAATTAAGAGAAAAACCAAGCCGTGGTAATAACTAACATTATTAGTTTTTTTTCTTACTCTGCTGATAATTCACATCCCAAAAAAGTTCATCAAGAAGTGCGACTCTGCATTGCTAAAGCTTAGCAAGTGAGTGCTGGAAGTGTACAGTACGAAAAGCCTTAAGAAACAGATACGCCACGGGAACTGGATCTAAGCTGGAAGTAAGAACTGTTACTAATTAAACGGAAAACCTTTGGCTAGAACTGCCACACAGCGGAATATCTCAAGCCAAGAGATGCAGGGCGAAATTCGAGAAATCATATTGTCTTTTTCCCGCTTTGCAAGATGCATTTTATAATACGAGAATTCTGGTACTGCAGGAATTAAAAACCTTCATTTTTGTGAATAGGTTTTCTTGAGACGAAGGGTTCAGGAGAAATTCTTGCAACAAAGCAAAAACTGGGAAGAGTATTAAAAAGAATATTTTTTCACGGTGACATATTTTTGTTTTAAAAATACGCACGTTAACATTTATCGTACGTATTTACAATGCATATTAATAATGCAGATGATTTCTCGCTGCTGGGAGAAAGGGCGTTGGGGACTGGTATAATACATGTACATATGCTACCGGGGTCTAAGCGATGACAGGCAGGGCAACCGATCGAGACTACGGTCTACCCCAAAAGCCAAATCAAAAGTCCTTCAAAGAAGGCATCGTGCTTACCCCAAACAAAAGGAAAAAAAGCACGTTAAAAAGAGAAGAAGACGATTATTTTTGTTTTCATATACTAAGCAACTGAAAGTCAAATATTGCAACTACAAAACTCGGTAAGCTTCGCATTCATAAAATAGACGACACTGAACTTCTAAGATCCCTCAAGCTTTCCTCTTCAGAACCCTATAAATTTTGCACATCAGCCGAAGGAGCAAATTGTTCAACTTCCCTTTTTATCAAATCTCATAAATAGCAGTGATTGGAAATTCAACGCCATCGCTGTGACGTTTTATTAGGTTTTAAAATCTTGGCGCCCTCTGGCACTACGGCGTTCTTACCCCGACCCCCACGTCTCTCGATTCCGATTAATCATTTCCTTTGTAAAAGGGTGAAAATTACCTGTTAGGTTGGCGGTAATAATGTGCAGTTTTACCTGGGAGGTGTTTATGCAGGTCGAAAGAGGCTGCAGTTGTCGCTGTTTGTCGCTGCCTGTGACGCAAAGGGGATGCAACTATCTCTATTTTCGAGGGATCTTTTGGACAGGAAATGATTTCCTTTGTTTATGGGAAAATATTTCTTAATGAATCCAATTTTCGAAACACGAGAGAGAGAGAGAGAGAGAGAGAGAGAGAGAGAGAGAGAGAGAGAGAGAGAGAGAGAGAGAGAGAGAGATGCAATTGTCTTTATTGCCTGGAGAGATATTTGCGGCAGAAATTATTTTCTTTGCTTATGGGAAAATAATTCTTCATGAATCCAATTTTGGGAGCACGAGAGAGAGAGAGAGAGAGAGAGAGAGAGAGAGAGAGAGAGAGAGAGAGAGAGAGAGAGAGAGAGAGAGAGAGAGATGCAGTTGTCTTTTATTTTTGAGGAAAGATGTTTGTGAAAGAAATGATTTCGTTTGCAGGAAAATTGGCTGTCAAGAGGCAGTCCGTGGGACCTGTGTACTTAAGAGTAAGTTTTTGTATTCGTTAGCTGTGAAACCGTTTGACTTCAAATGATTCTAAAAAAGCAACGCTACGAGAAGTAAGGGGGACATAAATTTTTGGATTTTGTCCTCAGCCATTTCACAGATCGCAGCATAAATTCGGATAATTTAGCATACAAACACGATTTCTAAAAAAGTAAATAGGAAAACAAATCAAATATTATACATATACAGTGTACATAAACATACATACTGTACATATATATACATACAAACGCACACACACATATATACATATACTTATATAGTATATATACATACATACATATATATATATATATATATATATATATATATATACATATATATATATATATATATATATATATATATATATAAATTTCTGACTTACATCAGATCGAACCAAAGTCTTTCAATTGAAAGGCAAAAGCGCTACCAAGTGAACCGCACAAGTCATAAAAGAAGTTGGAAGCTAAGTATCACTGTACCAAAGACTTTTATCTGGGGTGGTATGCTAGGGAGTAAGACTGCCTAGGTAAAAGCCTTAGGTACAATGGTGCTTAGGCTCCAACTTCTTTTAAGACTTGTGCGGTTCAGGTGGTAGCGCCCTTGTCTTTAAACTGAAAGACCTTAGTTCCATGGCAATGTGAGTCAGAAATTCATATATTCATATATATATATATATATATATATATATATATATATATATATATATAGTATATATATATATATATATATATATATATATATATATATATATATATATATATATATATATATATATATATATATATATATATATAAATGTGTCAATAATTAAACCAGCCACTGACATTTCTCCTGTAACATTAAACCTGAAGCCACATGAATGACACTAATTATTTGAATAATTACTAAGCCCTTCAATGCCCAGCCATTATATTTACAATATTGTTCTGAATATTCAGCAGACCATCAACTTCACCATTTATCAAGTTTTTGGTTAAAATTTCCGGAAAAATTGTTCTCCATACAGTTTCAAATAGATGTGAAAATGGGATTTAGATTAAAATAAAGAACTCGGACCAATGGTCCCTTTAATTTTTTAAATTTCAATCCATTATTATCCTGTGCAATATATTATGGTACAAAAGATAATTAATTAAATAAGTCTATGAGAGACGAAATGCTTTACGACCTATGGTGCCTCTCCGTACTTACAATCATAATGACAGACATTTTATAAGTAATTTGGTTCCTCTGCCTACTACTGTGCTGTTCTTCTGCCGCCAACAGTACCTGTAAGTTATATATAAGCTACTGAATAAATTACAGAATGAAAAAAAATTGGCAGTTTCGAATATCGACTCAAACACATACCTCAAACAAGCTCCCATGCCGATAGTTTAACATGAATGTTAAAACCATGACCCACTAAGACTTAGTGGGTCCTGGTTAAAACATTCCGCATATTAAAACACGGACGTATTTGCGGTTACATAACTTTGTATATTTCTTTTTTTTTTAATATTGCTTGAAGACCTAGCTGACCTCCGTTTAATATACCTTTATATAACAACAAAAGTGGAGAAAGTTCGCGCTCAAGAATATGTAACTTAGTATGCTATTAATATCTGTACTTAACTGAACGTTGCATGTTTTCTTAACCAGTTATGGGAAGTTATTAATTTAACGGAAATAATGGCGCGCGTGCACGCGCGAGATACAAATTTACATATATCTCCGTTAACTTATTCTAGCCGGTTAAGGATTCTTATATCAACCCTTCAGTTAAATGTCTACGTCTGAGAGAGAGAGAGAGAGAGAGAGAGAGAGAGAGAGAGAGAGAGAGAGAACGACCGTAAAATTTTACACATGAAATCATTCATGCATACATTTCCTGCAATGAATTTTTTGCTCAAAATCCCAAGAAATATTCTTTCGCTTTTTCCTCCGCAGTCTGGCATAGACCCCTTTCTATCCCCTTCCCTCACCCCTCAAGCTTTCTCCCTCCCTCGCTCCCTCCCTCCCTCCCTCCCTCTCGCACTCTTCTGCACATTTTCCTCCGCGGTCGTACCCCGAGGCAAAACTTTTAAGTGTTTATGTGGGATGGTTACTTAGGGCAATATCGTTAATAGCCTTAAGGAAATGAAGCCCAGAAAAGGAAATTGTCTCGTCAGGGCAAAGGCGTTTTTCTTCCTCTTTTTCTTCCTCTTCCCTAATCATTTCCTACGTCTATATTCCTCTCTTCCTATTCCCTGGCATTCCCTCCGTTCGTTGTCTCCTAGCTGATGTGGAGGTTAATACGCTTTTTACATTCATACATACTCAAACACACACACACATATGTATGATTAGGCGCTGCCTTAATTCTACGGTAGATTTTATTTATTTCTTTTATTAAATTTTTTTAAGTTACTATTTTATCTTACTTTCCCATGCATATCATCTTTGTTTTTTCCGAGCTACAAAACAATTTTTGCTTTAAACAAAAAAAAAAGTATTTTTCCCGTTTCCCATACCTCTACATAGTTGCACTTTTTTTTTTTTTTTTTTTTTGCTCACAGAATACGTTTTTCTTTTACTCTCTTACCAATCTCTGCTCCTTTAATAAATTATTTTAGTTTTTTTATTTATTTTTTCCTGGATACCTAGGAATTTCTGAGACTCGTAGTTTATTTAGAGTTTGCCAAGCTTATGCTTTACTTCCTATTATTTATTTGTCTTTCAAAACTATAACAAAACAATCTTTTTTTACCCAAATTCAATAATATTCATAGTAACTAATTTCCCGACCAAATTCTTCTCCCAAAAAAATGAACGAATTTTAAGAAACTCTTTCGATGTTAACATTGCAACGAATTTCAGCCTCACTGGCAGTTACTCTTTTTAATTTTCTTTTCACAATAAGATGAAGCTTTATATCTACCAAATTCACTTCCCTGAAAATGTACCCAGTGTGTTAGAAATGCAAAGCTTTCACTACCAAGTTTTCATTGAAAGAGCCGTAAGATTAGAAACACGAGGCGTTCACTATTCATTTTACCTACTGGGAATGGAATGGAATATAGAATTTAGGCCTAAGGCCAAGCGCTGGGATCTACGAAGTCATTCAGCGCTG
Organism: Macrobrachium rosenbergii; assembly: GCF_040412425.1. Taxonomy (NCBI): domain Eukaryota; kingdom Metazoa; phylum Arthropoda; class Malacostraca; order Decapoda; family Palaemonidae; genus Macrobrachium; species Macrobrachium rosenbergii. Next base: position 22,668,917 of record NC_089752.1, on the reverse strand, counting down.
TAAGGGAAATTGAGAGTAAAGGAGGTTTTAATGCTGTAACAGGACAAAACCCTCGCAATTGCACTATGAAACAGTTGTTGGGAGAGGGTGGAAAGTAAGCTGGAAGAAAGAGAATATGAACGAGGTACAGTAAAAGGAATGAAAGGGATTGTACCTAGGGGCCGAAGGGACGCTGCAAAGAACTTTAAGTAATGCCTACAGTGTTTCGCACGAGGTGCACTGACGGCATTCACTTTTCATTCTTAATTCACCTAGTACATTATCTTTACTCTTACTTGGCCTCGACCAAATGTATATTGCCTTTCAGTTGTTACTGTGACTAGAAATGTAAGACGTCAGCTTTCAATTTTTCAATCAAATCTCCAGCACACGAAGGGTTAAGATCCCTATCATACTTGACAAAGTAAATATGCAATTAGAGATGGGATCAAGGATACAAGCTAGGCACTTACACCTAAGAAGTAATTCAGGGACTTGCTTCTCAGGTAACCAAATAAAATATTCCCGGAGGATCTCTCTCTCTCTCTCTCTCTCTCTCTCTCTCGATTTTTTCTAAAAGTGGCTTCAGTACGATTTTCCTACTAAAATTCTCTCCTCTCTCTCTCTCTCTCTCTCTCTCTCCACACACACACACACAAAAGCGAATGAAGGAAGGATTTCTTTTAGAAACAAGATTTCTTCTAGAAACAATCTCAGTACGGTTTTCCTAGTAAATTACCCTCTCTCTCTCTCTCTCTCTCTCTCCTCTTTCTCTCTCTCTCACGCACACACACACACACACACACCATAAAAGGAATGAATAAAGGACTTCTTTTAGAAACAGGATTTCTTTTAGAAACAATCTCAGTACGGTTTTCCTAGTAAATTACCCGCTCTCTCTCTCTCTCTCTCTCTCTCTCTCTCTCTCTCTCTCTCTCTTCTCTCTCTCTCTCACACACACACACACACACACAAACCGAAGCAAATGAAGGAAAATTTCATTTAGAAGCAGTCTCAGTACAGGTGTATTGCTAAATCAACGATATGTGAAATTCTGCTTCATATGAAACCGGAAGTATACTGTCATTAACGAAAATGGCAAAAGATAAAAGGAGAATATTTTTGGTTTTCCCATCCCAGAATGATCTCTTGTTTTGACAATGCTATCCAATATTATTCTTCTAGTCCTCTTCAAACAGAAAATTCCCACGAAAATTTCCAGATACCTATAACTGTCAAAAACTGCATTCCAGTGTACTTTTGCCGCTCCGCAGAGAAAGAAAGAAAAGTGGAGAATATGAAATCGTATATGCAAATATAAAATAATAGCCTCTGCGTTATCGTTCTACGGCTCAAAAGGATCTTGGTGATAAATCTGTAGCGGAAAAATATAAAAGTTATAAAGATTAAAAGGAAGAAAAAATAATATTACTTGACAGTATCTAAAAAAAAAAAATGAAGAATACAAATGGAAAGACCACCCTGATAAACCATCGTCTCTACACCATCACATCATTAACCATTCCTCTTCACCAAAATCCTAAAGAGGAAGACGCATCTTTCCTCCTCACAGAACAATACGAGATCATGGGGCTTTGATATAATTTTTTCTAATGAAAGGTCGATCGAATATCAATCCAGTACATTTATTTGGGGCAGCCATGACGGAAAAGAGAATCGGGTAGAAAAATGCCGAGTTTGGCAGTGGTGGGAAAGTAAATGGTCACCCAGTTGTGTAATTCGAGAATTTATTTACTCGTAAATAAACATATGTAGGAGAGGGAGGCCAGCCGATAACTATCAGATGTACTCAAAGACGTTGTTTTCATTGAAATACATTTATTCTTTAAATAAAAGGATTCTTAGTTAGTTCACAAAGCTAAAGAGTTACATCTGGAATCAATGGGATCAACCTAAATTTATGATAAACTAAAAGTGTTTGAAAGCAGCTGACCGAAAAACTTACTGTGCTTTACAAAAATCTGTTTTAATGAAATAATCTTCTGTTTCAGTTCAGAAGCATTAGTATTAACCCTCTCTGCATTCCCCTCCAGATATTCCCAAAAATTTAAACTGATTGTTGGAAATCAAAGTTCCTCCGTGTAGCAAATCTGTCAACTCCCCTCATCGATAGACATTTTCCTGCAGGAATGATTTTGGGGCCAATAATTGGACTGAATGACTTTTTTTGCAATTAAACCTTTATGTATAAAGTGGCTGTGAAAGTGTGCTAGAAACCCTGAGGGGAAAGGCAAAAGAGGGGAAAAAAGAGCATAATAGAGGCGAGATAGGCAAAAGCTTACCCCTCGCCTTAATCTCCCTTTCACCCTTTCTGTGTATATTATTGTTTCACTTTGCTGTTTTCTGACATTTCGGACAGACAGTATTTCCAACTCTCGACTCTATTTACTCCCTTTTGTCCTCCTCCTCCTCCTCCTCCTCCTCCTCCTCATTTTCACAATAGTAATTTCATTCCGTTCTCCCTCACTTTTGTGATTTCCGAGGCATTTATCAAGTTCGCCCTTTATCCCTTTGCTTGTATCGTCGAATTCATTTGTTCTCATTTCAAACTTTCGGAATTAATTCTATACTCTTTCATTTAGTAGTCAAATAAATATTGATATGAATTACATGCACCTCGCCCAACTTCAGTATAACATTGTGTCCATTTTATTTTTATTTTGCATTCAAACTTTTAACCAAAGACTAACCTAATATCTTCGCGGTGGTTGACATAAACAAAGGGATAAGTTGCAGAATAACTGACTAAAAAGGGTATTGTTCGGAGTAGCAACGTCAAACAGACAACTTCACTTCATGCATATACTTGAACTCGATTCGCCATTTCCTTTCTACCCATGAAACAATGGAGGTGCTTCGTATTTCTGGAAGGACAGTAGCATTTCATTTAAGGTCTGGGATAAAGCCCTTGAGAATAACGGAATCATCTACGCAAGGGCTTTCCATTTAGATGGATTGCTGGACTGATTTATTTTTTTTTATGTCATATTCTACAGAAAAAAATAAAGATCTATTTGCTGATGCGATTCTTCATTTCATGATTTCCGAACTTAATAACCTTACCTATAATTTAGTAACCCCCTCATGAAAATACGACTGCTTAAAGTGAACATGGACTAAGTTACGCATAAATGCCAATTTAAGGTGACCGAGATTTCGGAGACTAATAAAAAACCATGACAATATTCAGTAAACAAGAGAAGAGTCCAATAACAGTTCATGGATCCAAGGCTAATGGTTTTTACGGATCCGACAGAAAGCGAAAAAGGTTTTGATGGCACGATTTTGCGACGGGCGAAAAATTATATACACATTGAGAAGGACGCTGACTCTACTAAATTGAAAATTTTATGTACTACTTATAACTGACGTTTAACTTACTAAATTCCATAGCACAGAAATTGATATCGTTTGACTGAAATGTTAGTCGAGTGCCCACAAACGAGAATGAGTTTTACAGACCAGAATTGAGAGTTATTCCATTTTTCTTTCGTCTTATATATATTTCGAAATGGAAAATACTCTAAATAACAAGACACGCAACGTTGAAAATCATAAATGTACGACGGAAGCCTTTGGTGGTTTCATTGTAATGCCATATTGATAACTTTCCGCGTTTTCCCAGGAGTTTTGGGAACAAAAATAAACAGAATATTTGTTCGAGAGTTATGAGGAGCCACGAATATGACTACTTTGAATACTGGGGGGAGAGAGAGAGAGAGAGAGAGAGAGAGAGAGAGAGAGAGAGAGAGAGAGAGAGAGAGAGAGAGAAATATATATATTTCTTGCATTCAGATCCAACGTAAAATTGTTTCTCATGAAATATATTTCAAGTGCAGCTACAGGGCATTACAAAGAAATTCGAACAAAACATTTATTCAGTGCATTAACATTCGAATTGCATTCTTCCGCGATGAGAAAAATACGAATGATATTGCTGCCTCCAAACACAATCCCTTTCTAAATGGGTACAGCGCACACATAAATGCATACGTGTTTTTAGTTACTGAAAGTGAATATCAAATACTACCTTCCTTTCAGTAAACTCTCAAATGAGCATCTTGGCATTAACAAGGAAAGAAATTTAAGCTAAATGTTAGCTTGTCCTACCATAGCTTCCATTTTCACCTTCCCCTTTACTACGCATTAATGCTTTCGCCTTTACTATGAATTCAAAGATCTGATGTTTACTGAAAAATCACGACATTAGTGTGTCAATTCTTTGTAATAAAAAAAAATCATTTCTAGCACAGATGAAGAAAAATGAGTGAACGGACATGAACACAAACGAGTGACGCCAGACAACTTACTCTATATGACAGTGTAGGGGTGTTTCAGCAAGAAAATGGTGATTAAAGAGCTCGAAAACGCGTATGGAAGGGTAGTTGGATGGATGTAAATTAAGAAGAACGGGTTTTGTCTATATTCTGATCTTTACTTTGTAGAAGACAGGTAAAAAGTGAAGGTCTGAACGGGAAGGAAAGGAAGAGATCAGGATGCAAGAATGCATGTTATTACGTCGAACGGATTAGTGTTAAAGTGAGTATGGCAAAAAAAAAAAGGAAAAAATGAAAAATAATGAATTTGGATTAAAACTATTCTTGAAGGTTCAATGTAGGTATGTGCAAGGCCTGAGTCACACAATGAAAAAAAAGTAGCAAATGGTGTTGGGATTTTAAATGTAAGGAATAGTAATGGGCTAAAAAGAGAGTGAGTTTGAAATGCGTTTGTAAGGTATCAGGAGAATGGTGAAGAGGGCTGCAAGAGAGAGAGTGAAGAGAGAGCTGCAGAGAGAGAGAGAGAGAGAGAGAGAGAGAGAAATATACAGGAAGAATGTGAATAAAAAGGATTCATGGAGAACTTTTTTCCTGGAGGGAAGCGAATCAGGGGAGATTCATTTGAAGTGATCAAAAGCATCTTAGAATAAAAGACGCAAATGGAGCAATGCTGTCTGATTAAAGTACAATTTTGTGTGGATGAAGCAAGACCTCCTGGTGGTTTTTATCATAAGGGGTTTAACAAGAGTGATTGTGCACCACCTCTTGGTTTAATGAAAACCTTTGAATGGCTGTTAAGGGACAACAGAAATATGAAAGGCAGTGAAAAGGCAAAGAATAGGAAAGTAAGAGTTTTTGTACTTTTCTATATTACCTGCTCTCCTCGCCACTATTTGTAATTTTTCCACATTTGGTCATTTATTCTGCGACTTAGTGTTTCTTTGAAGGTGATAGTCTTCCAGTCTTGTTTCATATAAATACTTGGACGTTTTCAAATACCAGAACCCAACGTTTCCGCTCAATGAATGTACTGACACGCTATCCGAGATATGCTATCTGTAAACTCGCAGAATTCCTGCCTCTTCAACTGTAACATTTTGAATGGCAATCTAATGAGCTTTTCGTTCATTAATGTCTGCGTATCTGCATTAATACCTACGCACTTAGCACTCGGATTTAGAACTAATCTTTTGTTAATAAGGCTGAGAATATCCCCACCTGTTTTTTAGTAAGTTTATTTTTGGGAGCAGTGACCTTTGGTACTAAAATGCCTGTCTACGGACCTACAGTATATCAGTCAATGATTATTTAGCTCTCGGATTTAGTAACCTTTTGTTAATAAGCCTGAGAATAGCTTTTTTTCTTTTTAGTGAGTTTCTTTTTGGGATCAGTGACCTCTGGTACCATAATGCGTGTCTACGAACCTATATCGATCAATGATTAGGAAGTTTAACACTGCGTTCCTCCGCGATTGCAACTTTCATTCCTTATTACTGAGGGTCAAACCCAATAATCCTAATACCCGATGGTTAAGAGAATCCTGAAAATAAAATTCCATCCAATTACCGGGTCGACGCTCTTTTTCACCCGAGGTTATGGAATAAACGAAGAGTGACAGGTTGCGATGGAACCTATTAGTGTGAGGTTAAAATTTGGCCGTTTGAAAAAAAAAACCATTTGTGAAACTCACTCCAAATGAAATTTTGTTTAAGTCAAAGTTTTTTTTTTTTTTTTTTAGCCTTTCGACATAAGTCCACCACATGAGGTTGATCTTAGCTCACATATGTGATATTTCTATTTCAACTGCATTTCTACGATTTGATAAAAAGGGATATTGTAATAATGCAATAACCAGAGAAATTGCGCATTTTATACGAAGGTTGCTGTGACGTTGATCTGATAAACAAGGATAATGTTATTCAATAACCCGAGATGGTGAACGCCAGTCATACAAAGGTCAAGAAACCTTTGGTATTTATTCTTGGCACGAGTATAACCCAATCTTGCAAAAGCACACATTTGAACGCGCTTGCAAGAATGGCAGTTGGTAGAATTTACTAAAAGGCCTTAATGGTAGTCCGACTAGTGTGTGAGTGTATGCGTGTGGGGTTGTGTATGCGAGGGAAGGGATGGGACTAGAGAGAGAAGCCTACCCAGGTAAGCTTATATATATAAAACCGTCATTTAATTAATTAGTTAGGGAGTCTAGTGCGGACGGAAATGGGTTTTAAAATGGTAAATAATTACTAGAGTGAATGAATAACTACTATCTGAAACTTCATCAAGATGTTTATAACGGTAACTATGGAGAGTGTTTTAACCTTTACTGGCCCAGTTCAGAGACCTTGATTTTGTCCCGTGGTCGTGTAGTTTCTGTAGACGAGTGAGTGACTGGTCTGGAGTAAAACTGGGTCTCAGATAAGGTCTGCTACCTCTTCAAGGCGCTTATATATATTTGGTGTTGACGTGATGACATTTTCTTAGATGGGCAACATATTCAAGCACAACTTTGAAGGTTAAGGGAACATAGATAAGTAGCTGATGTTAGCATTGTAAATCACAGTGTTGCCTGGGATAGTTGATAGAAGCTACAAAAGCTGGTGAATGAATTTCTAAGTTACTTGGACGAGGATTAAAGTTGCAAATGAGCAATGGCGTGAAGAGAATAAGAATGACTAAGGAAGCAAAAAATCGGAGTATTTGAAAGATAAGACTAATACCTCTTCTTGGAAGTAAGGAGTGAATTGCTACGAATGAAGGACAGAAGAAAGGTGTCAGCAGCGTAATTATCATCACCATTGGCTTTATTGCTACATACGCTGTGGAAAAGGTTTGAATGCAAGTGAAATGTAGGGTTATAACGAAGTGGTAAAACGATTAACATAGGCGATAATATGATCACTGCGTTTTGTGAGAATCCGGTCATACGATTAGCGCGAAGGATATGAGGGTGGTGAAAGTCTTCTGCATAGGCAGCTATATGTATATATAATATGTATATGTATACACATTATATATATACTGTATATATATATATATATATATATATACTGTATATATATATATATATATATATATATATATATATATATATATATATATATATATATATATATATATATATATATATATATATATATATATATATATCATGACTTTCTTCTTAAATGGGCAACTTCAGCTGCTGTTCAACTTTTGATTCTCAGTAAGTATTGCAAGTATTCTAGGTCAAACTTGTGCTTTATATGTCCTTTTCCCCATGAAAGATAGCCCACCTACCCGACAAACTACCCGGTACCTTATTCACTTCTTACACGTCACTAGGGGTTCAATGGACTTTTCATGAAACTGATCTAAATTCCTGTGCCCTTTTCGCAATCGATTTGAAGACTCTTGACTTGTAAGAGCATACATATATACACATTTGTGTGTGTGTGTGTGCGTGCGTTTACTACGTTAGCTACATACTTCCAAAAATTAACCTTCGCAACTAAATCTGGCGCACAAAAATTGATTTCGAATATAAAATATGAATGAAAATATTCAATTTCTTTCTATGTTTATACGTCGAAGTTGTAAACAATGTGCGAATCTTTCAAATGAACTAACAAGAGAAGGCATAGTCATTCTAATTTATTTAACTATATAATCTACATTTTAGAATAAATAATTAACAATGGGAATTTCTCGTTCACCAATTCAGCAATAACAACAGAAAAGCTGTTTCATTAATGTTATAGTGCATGTGGGCTATAACACTAGCAAACATTTTTTTGCCACTTAATGGTAATGTAACTTTCTGGTGTGCATAGTTTCATGCAGGTAACTTTATGCTTTGGCATTTGGCATACCATCAATTACAGACTCTCTACCTCAGGTAATTCCTTACAACCTAAAAAAGAATTAAAAGTCAAGTTTACACATTTAGTATTGGTTCTGGGTATTATTATTTTTCCCTCACAACCTGGCTAGGCTGGTACAGAATAACCGAGTCTGAATCCTAGCTGCAATCTATCTACTGAAGATCTGGCCCCCAGTACCTTATTTTCATAGGATACCAACAACCTCATAATTAAACCTTGCTGTGCACAGTAGTGCACTTTTCTGGAGCAAGCCCTGTCCGTGGCTTGTGCGTCCAATCCCTTCAAGGTTTCTTCTTAGGTCCTCTGGGATTACTCTTAGCGCTCCCAGAATGTTAGAAACTACTACTGCTTCAATTCGTCATTGTTTCCTTATCTCCATCTTTAGATCTTGATATCATACCTTTTCTGGTTTCTTTACTCTCCGGGATAGGTTTGGGTTTCCAACCTGTATTTCATAGTCAGTCCTTACATCATAGCCCCAGAATACCTTGATTTTTTCGTTTTCTAGCACCATTTTTAGTATATGGCTGTGCCACTTGTCTGTACATGCACAGCAATGCAAGCCAGATAAAGTAACAAAATGATGCTATTAGGTAGTACTGCAGCCATTCAGATTTATGAATCTTTGCATCGATGATACTGTCCGGAGCAGTTTAGCAGACAGTCAATACAATGAAAGACTTCTGATGCTGGATAGAGTGGTTACATGGGACTTTAACAGTATGCATAAGGTCTGGGGCGCAGTCACTTAGAACACAATTGGAAATTACTGGAATATCCTTTAAAGAAGATGAAAACTAGAGTAGGAGAGTAGTACGAAATCGGCTTACCAAAAGGGGTCTTAACAATGTAGTTCACCATTGCACTTCACATACTCCAACACCTACAAGATCTCCTTTAAGACCAGAAGCAAGTTCATTGAACATTGGGAGAGGAAATAACCACGTTAACTTTTTCTTGACTAGCAATAGTGCCTCCTATTAAAGTCAAAAACAACAAAGGCCACAGAACATTACTTTTCGGAACACTATATAAAAATAGGCCTAGACTCAATACAAACACTATCAACAACAGCTTTGTTGCCAGTAGCTTATAAGAGTTATTGAGACAAAAATGGTAGCTACCAACATATGAATCACATAAAAGCCTTATGGTTAACCAAGTCCAATGCAGCACTAACATCACTTTGAATACAGTTCATAAGATACTTACTGCTAATGTTGTCTTACATATAGGTACTCTTGTCATAAAACACATTTTACTTAACCAAAAGCAACTCTAGATTTAATATACTCATATTTGGACTTAATGATCAATGTTTAAGCAATCTTAAGGTAAGTCCACACACAAGTAGAACATGTCATAAACACACGTCGACAACTTATCACATACTTATCACACACAGGTTGAAAACAATTCAACGACCATTAGTGGAGATCGATAATTGTATGAAGCTATAATTAGGGCTACCAATAAGTCGCCGACCTGTATTCAACCTGTTGGTGATGCGTGAGTGTTAAGTTTCGGACATGTGTTTTGACATGTTCCACTAGCGTACGAGCACCCTTAAAAACATGTAGGGGGATGGAAACTAGCTTTAATTTTTGCTTTCAGCAACTATGCAACTCTTTAAAATGGGTGCTGCTTGTCAAAGAATTGATCCCTGAAAAAATTGGCATTTGAAAACTCTAATGTAGCCTGAATTATGGAGGTAAGCCAGAACAAATCTACACCACCTCGATGAGATTAACTGGATTCATTTCAGTGTCCATTGAATGAACAGCAAATTTGGTGAAAAGTCTCTCAGCACGACATTATCAAGAACCAATGCGCAACTGAAGATTGCTCGACCGAAAATGACCTAAGAAGTAGCTCTGCCTTGTCCTGAGGATTGGTTAATAATTATCATGAATGATCATTAAATATTAGCCGCGAGCGGAGGAGCTGGAGGAATTTCACCCGGGCCACAGCCGACAGACAGTTAAATATGTATAATTATGTTTTCAACTTATCTCCACGTTACCTCGGAATATCATGTAAACTTATTTGCTAGCGGACAACCATTCGTCTGAAGATCTGTTCTGTGGCGGTCAAATTTCTGAATTACTGAATAGCTTTCAACATGAATAATTTGACAGAGTACTTCCATAAAAATAGATTTGTAGACTGAAACAAAAGTTATTTTAAAATATATGAGCGCACATTTAATTTGGCAGAACGAGAGATCCATTGCTTTGGTAAAATAATTTAGAGTCTTATCTGTCTCTGTGCGCCCATGTCTCTTACGCGATTCCTAGGCCAAATCCCTTCATTTAATCAACTTTGATGAAAAGAAATATTCCTTTTGAAATAACCTACAGTAACGCAGATATAATTTTCATAGGCGCGTATTGCGGCTGCATCTCCACCCCCCACCTCCCACAACACCCCGCACCCCCAACAACCGCGTCCCTGCTAATGTGGCCTCATCATCCCTTCGTGATATTGAATGATTTAAATAAAGCAGCTTTGAAAGCGCTTTCATTCAATAGACAGCTCATTCCAGCTCTCCCAATGAAAGGATGATAAAAACACGAAAGGAAAAAAAAAAGGACCTGCTTAATGATATTGGAATCCTTTACGTTGGGATATCGGATTAACCTGTGCACACAAATGAGAAATCGGATGAAGCCGCCTATCAATAAGGAATTTTTTCCCTGCTATTTTTCCTGTCTTACATATTGGTGTGATTTGGAGTTTTCGGTCACATTGAAGTTATCGCAGATTGAAAGTGTGTGTCTGAATGCATGTGCATGCGCGCACGCATCCGCATGCATACAATGTGTGTATACACACGTTTTATATATATATATATATATATATATATATATATATATATATATATATATATATACATACATACATACATACATACATATATAAAACATTAAGCTACAAATGCCGTTTCATATCCAATTTGCGTTACTTCGAGAATATCACCCAAGGGGAGTTATAAGTGGTAAATGGTTTGATACCTGACTCGAACACTCGACAGTAAGAACAAACGACTTCCAGCCGACGTTCAAAACCATTCGGCTATCAAGACAGCCCAGTAGTTTTGAACGTCGACTGGAAGTCGTTGGTTCGTACTGTCGAGTGTTCGAGTCAATTAGGTACCAAACCAATTATCACTTATAATTCCCCATCGGTGATATTCCGAAGTAGCGCCAATTGGATCTCAAACGGCATTTGTAGCTTAATGTTTGTATATAAAATGTCACATGATGTGATAAAATTCATATATATATATATATATATATATATATATATATATATATATATATATATATATATATATATATATATATATATATATATATATATATATATATATATATTATATATATATATATATATATATATATATATATATATATATATATATATATATATATATATATATATATGTATATGTACGTACATACATACATTTATATTATATATATATATATATATATATATATATATATATATATATATATATATATATATATATGTTATAGATGCAAGTGGAGAGTTATGGATACGAAAATTGAGTCATGAATGGAGTTTAGAATGATTCATTGTTGCATATGATACAGAGCTGACTGGGGATATTAAAAAAAAAAAAAAACAGCAGAACTCAGCAAAGAGTACTGAAGGGTCTAGAGAAGATAATGGAAGCTGTTGATTCGTATGATAAACATCTGTAGTTGATTGTTAGACACCCGAATAAACTATTTTCTAGACCCTGAATAAACTAAAGTTTTCTCATTAAAAGGTAAGTATTTTCATTATATATGAACAACAAAAGAATATCTGGAGATAGCAATCGCAATGTTGTTTCAACTAAATGAAAGTTTTATAAGAATAGAAACTAAGGGAACAGGAATTCTCCTGAAAGATTATTGATCTTGAAAAAACTGTTGTGGTGAGTATGGTGTTATGTGAACACAAGTATAAATTTATCAAGTGAAGCAAATACTTAATAGATTTACTTTAGATTTACTTTCTATATCTGATATATAAAATACGTTTTAAAACCGAAGTTGAGAAGTTCTGACAGGGCATTTTTCCGATGATACGAGCCTATTTGTTTCATGGGGTTCGTACTTAACTGGGGGCCCGTGCAAGCCGTAAAACTTTAAAATGGATATTCTTATAACTATTCCTGCATTGCATAGTTTAATTTGTCATTAATTATGGTAATGGAATTTAAAGAATATTCATGTATGTACATCAGTTCATCGTTTTATGCCAAATACATACTGTCCAAACTTACTTCACAGGAATGAAGACTCCTTTACTTAACGAGATAATTGTCATTCGTGACTTGAATAAAAAGACGTTGGAGCGCAATTGTTTGTCTAAAATACACTACATTATTAAATTTTTCTTGATATGTATAACCTAAACAACCCAATTCTGAAGTATCCTAGATACTTTCTCGTAGTGCTGGTAATCCAAAATGCTACTTTCAAAATGGAATACGATGCAGTTCACCAAATTGTGCCTTATATTACTTCCTCAATTTGAGGGGAAAAATTATACATTCCTACTCTACTTTTAATTATGGTATCGGGTATATTGTTGAGCATCAAATTTTCTGAGAAACTTGCGATATCCAGTTAGAGGCCACTTTACGTTCTAGTAACAAATTCATCTAGGTAAGACCATGTGCACGTATGCTGCCAAAACTTTTATTTTATAGGCTTTTTATAGACTTCTTCCATACGTATGAACAAACGTACTTCCAAACGCAGACTCCATCTCATCTTCGCTTTCCAAATGTGGAAACAGACAGGCGAAACGCATAACGTTGTTGATGCAAAATGAAGGCTGTTAACAGATAACGTTATTCGGGCCAAAGATGTACTGCATCGATAGCAATCGTCGGTATCTGCTATGCAAATCAAGCAAATTGATATTTGTAGGGGAGAAGCGTATAGATCAATGATAACAAAACAGGGAGAAAATGGGGAATGACGTGATTGATAATAATGATGCACAGATTGCTTTCAGAAGCAGTGGATAATGAAGAGATAAGTAAAAACGATTTGCAGACCATTGCAACAAGGAAATTAAGCTTTACACGTGACAGAGAGAGAGAGAGAGAGAGAGAGAGAGAGAGAGAGAGAGAGAGAGAGAGAGAGAGAGAGAGAATAAGCTCTCCATATGGAGAGAGAGAGAGAGAGAGAGAGAGAGAGAGAGAGAGAGAGAGAGAGAGAGAGAGAGAGAGAGAATAGCCTCGATATGAGAGAGAGAGAGAGAGAGAGAGAGAGAGAGAGAGAGAGAGTAGAGAGAGAGAATAAGTTTCCACAGGAGAGAGAGAGAGAGAGAGAGAGAGAGAGAGAGAGAGAGAGAGAATGCTGACGTTTCTTGAATGCTTTACAATTTATACACATTTTTATGACGTGACGCAAGGTAAAAGCTTTGACCGATGAAAAAGGAATTGCTCTGACGTAGGTAAACACAAACATTAAGAAATTATCTAAGCTCTCAAAACTAATACTGAAACCATTAAATCATACAACTGAAACTGATGTAATCTTCCTGAAGGGAGGAGGGGGGCTGGGATTGAATTATATATTTTTCTACACTTTTTGATAAATATAAATTAATTTCATCGTGTTTTAAATACTTTTTGTAAATACATTTCATTAGATTTAAAAGGAATGTATCACTTTATAAAAATGTTTATAGTAAAAGGCTTGAAAGGTGTAACAGGAGGAAAACCTCGCAGTTGCACTATGAATCAACTGTTAGGATAGGGTGGAAAGTAAGATGGAAGAAAGAGAAAATGAAATGAAGTGCAGTAAACTGAACGAAAGGGGTTACAGCTAGGGGCCGAAGGCGGGCTGCAAAGAACCTTAAGTAATACCTACAGTGCACCGCACGAGGCGCGCTGACGGCACTACCCCCTTACGGGGGTTACACTGAAATGAAATTGCATGTCTGACTGGCTTATCAGAGTGACGTCTCAGCAGAATAGGACACTGCCTGGCACAGTGACAGAGGGGCCAGGATTGCTGTTATCACTCTGTGAAAATTTCTTTGCATGCAGTATTCCAGTGGTTACACAAATAAACTGTTTCAATCACTATTTATCCTTATCTTCAGAGATCTGGGGTTTCATCCATGTGCAAGGTGGAGCGATTAAAACAAGTTCTGTCAGTTCCAATTGTGACTTTGTGTCCGTCACTTCGTCAACTGTGGTGAGTTGCCGCAAGCGAGAAGGCCAGAGTTTACAACCTCATCCCAGAATAGGGATATATATATGTATATATATATATATGTATATATATATATATATCATATAAATATAAATATATTATATATATATATATATATATATATATATATATATATATATATATATATATATATATATATATATATATATATATATATATATATATATATAATATATATATATATATATATATATATATATATATATATATATATATATATATATATATATATATATATATATATATATATATATATATATATAGAGAGAGAGAGAGAGAGAGAGAGAGAGAGAGAGAGAGAGAGAGAGAGAGAGAGAGAGAGAGAGAGAGAGAGAAGGAAAAGGATGGAAAATAGCCATCGTGGCATATTAAGTTTATTGGCCAAATTTTCGAGACTGTAAAATATACAAAATTTACAAACTAAAAACAGACTCAGTGAAATGACAATTACAAAAGTTAAAATCGCAAAAACGCTAAATAATCTATATTAAAACAAGGTAAAAAAAAGTGAAATAAAAAGTAAAGTGCAGAGCATTCACAGGTCAGGATACAAACTTTTATAGCGGTTGTTCTTCAACATTTAAATTAAACAGTATCTCCACCTGTTACACCGTGCTTATACGTTAACTTCTAACTGATAGAACTTCCACAATGAAATTCAGTTTTTATCCCAGTTTTTCAAAAACAATTCGTATCCTCCACCCTTATTCTACAAATATGTGAAAAAGTTCTTGATTAATAGACTACATCCATGTCAACGTGTTCCTAACCTACCCAAATTATCAATGTATGCCTCTATTCCTTTTATTCATTCCAGCGCATTTAAATTACAAATACAAAAAGTAATCCAGAATACTTTTCCGGCCTTGGATATTAAATTGATATCTGAAAATCCTAAAACCCTGGGTTGCTTGTTCTCCCACAAGGATAAACTCCCGGCTTTGGTGCGGTCTCTGGTGGTTTATTGTTTTACTTACCCAAAATGTAAGATTGGGAAATATATGGGAACCACCAAAAGATTGCTCAAGGTCAGGATAGATTCTCATCTCGGAGAGATGTACTTTAAAAACCAAAGAATTCTCTAGTATAAGAGAACATGCTAATAAATGTAGAACTTTATTCACATATGATGATTTCCGTATTGTGGCCCAAGCACCCAATGACTATTCTCTCTCTATTTTGGAATCTCTAACAATTAAGCAGCTTGTGCCCTCATTAAACTCCACTGTTTTGTTTATAGCCTAGTTGACGTCCTGCCTTCCAAGAAGGAGAATGTCACTCAGTTTTTTTTTTTTTAGCTTCCTAGAGATAGGTACTAGTCTTTGGATTCTCTTTACTTTTTATTTTTTATTTCACTTTTTTTTTAACATTATTTAAATATAGATCATTTAGCGTTTTTGTGATTTTGACATTTGTAATTGTCATTTTGCTGAGTCTGTTTTTAATTTGTAAATTTTGTATATTTTACAGCCCTGATGATGAGACTTAAAGTCTCGAGAATTTGGCCAATAAACTTGAGATGCTACGATGGCTAGTTTCCATCCTTTTCGTTCTAAATCTCCCGCGTTCCAGATGCCTTAATCTTGCCTCAGTACACACACACACACACACACATACATACATACATACATACATACATATATATATATATATATATATATATATATATATATATATATATATATATATATATATATATATATATATATATATATATATATGTGTGTGTGTGTGTGTGTGTGTGTGTGTGTGTGTGTGTGTGTGTGTGTGTGTGTGTGTGTGTGTGTGAACGTATGTGTGAGCGCGGGCACGCGATTAAAAAATGGAACTATAAAATATGAAGGAAAACAAACATATTGGAACAGCTACTGCCGCTCTTCCATTTTAAAAGTCGGCACAAAATCTCCAGATAAGTTTTACTTCAATCCGTACAGAGAAAACGAAATCCTTTGAAAAAAGGGACCGTAGTCCCCTATTTCCCATTTCGGGAAGGCCTGGATTCTCGCACTTTGATCAGTATTACATTAATGCACAAAAGTGTTTTTCCCTTTTTCACGATCTCCGGGTCACCCAGCTAGAAAGTATTGAGTTTTTTCTAGGTTGCCTACAAAACGTGTTGCGTTGTCGCTTTCACACAATTTCCCGTCCATTCTCTCTTTTTTTCTTTCTTTCTTTCTCTTTCCTTCTTTCTTTCTCTCTTTCCTCTCGCGTTGTTTGTTTTAGAATGTCCTGCTACAAAAATTACGAAATGTTCTTATTTAATATCACCCGTAATTTTTTTTCCAAGCCTAACGGGGCAATGCTTTTATCCAAGACTTGTATTTTATCTTGACATTAAGTAACCATTATAGGGAATGTTTACGTGAGTGCACTAAACATGCAGCACTTCAAATGTTGAGGACGACAAGAGGAACTAGCCCTTCAACTTCAACATTAACTGACATTCAAGAACAAAGGAATAGTCAACTGCAGGACTAAGCCAGCAAGTAAGAAATGTGACATATTCATTTACTTGAATGCACATATTCTTCTGCACTTCATCTAATGACATATATAACAAAATATTCCGGTTCCTACATTAGAGAGATACGGTCTGCTCCCTATAACTGCATATCTTTATTCAGGGAAACTTCTTCGCCATGAGACAGACTTCAAGGGGAAAAATCTGCGTATACATGATACTTAATATCTTACTAATGGAAATATCTGACTTTCCAACATGTCGTATTGCATAAAAGTAAACTAACGCTGGCAGCTTTCACTTTCAAGGTTAACCTCGACCAAGCAAATAAAAATACTCGAATTGTTCAAGCACTCTGAGAAATATTTATGGCGTACGTCACCCAAAGTTCATAGGTGAATATACCAAACCATTCTTATGAAGAATCAGTAAATTGCACTCTCTACGTAGGAATGGTCTGGTATATTTAACTGCTTATTTCTAGCATTCTTTTAACGTTCTTGTGCAGCAAGACACTCTGCATGACAGGGTAACTTATTCAGCATATAAATCTAATTCTCAACAATGATGATCACAATGAAGGAATTACAGTGGAAAGTTTATATGGAATGAATGACACACAACCTTTGTTAGATACTAAGACGATCTTCCTGTTAATGAACAAAACATGTTTGCTTAAAATAAGCCATGCCTGCTCAACTACCCTTCATGTTGCACCAAATGATATTCAAAAGTCATAACACCATTGCAATGCAAAGAGCTAAGTAATCTAAATTATATCCCTGGATCTTTCTTATGTCATGCCTTGCGTCATATTCTCCTTTATGTGTACCTGACAACCAGACATCACAAGTGAAGAGTATTTAGGTATTCCATTTAGGGTGTCTTCACTACTCAGCTCTTTTTATATGGCTTTGTCATCGAAAAGGACTCTCTCAACAAATACGCATTTACCAGTGCATAGTGAGATAGCGGCTATTCCTTGTACCTTCAAGTAAAGTATTACAAAATCACTTTGTCTTTGCTTTTAGAAAGCCTACAATAAAACGCATACGCAGTTTAAAACTTTTTCTAGGTTTCAACACACCTACTTAAATCTTTCTTAACCCTTTGATTACGGCCGAGATGAGACCTCACACTTACCACAATCCGGAGGGTTTTCAGGTGGTAGTCACCCTTAGCATGCTACTCAGACGCACGAAATCGTAAACAATCATTGTAATAGCGTTTCATGTTGTTGTTTTGCTGCAAATTAACCTGTTTTTTATATGGTAATATTGTGATAGTAGCGATCCGTGATAGATATTATGCAATTAATGTAACAACACAAATAAATAAACATAGGATAAGTACACTATATATCAGGGTTTGAGTGTTTGCCAGAGGTATAAGCACTGCACTGATTGAGGATGACAGTCTTCTTTTTTTTTTTATTTTCTCTAATTCTGTTTGAATCCGTAAAGGACAGCTACATCACAGTTGTGTATTATAGTTAAAAATTATTTGTATATTCGTCAGAAAACTAATCATAAGAATGTTTCATCATTTTTATGGTTCAAAACACTATTCACTAGCTGGGCAAAAAAAAAAAGAAAAAAAATAGAGAGAGAGAGAGAGAGAGAGAGGAGAGAGGAGAGAGAGGAGGCGTGACAGAATAAAAATTTTTACCTATGATTTATTCCTTCTAATTGTACATCAGTAACATTGAGAGTAAGTAGACACAATCACAATATTGGTTGCAATATTAACCACATTTCTGGGTAATATTTTATCAATGATCAAGCACCCAGCTGACAAGGGATACGCAATCTAGAAATTCAGATGAATTCTGCAGTGTTTGAAAAATGGTTTAAAACCCAGCTTCTTCCCAATATAGGGCCCATCTGCCATCATAGTGTTGGATAACGCTTCTTATCATTCAGTTCGAATTAATAAACCTCCGACAATGTCTGCCAAAAAGGATGAAGTTAAAGACTGGCTAATAAAATTAGTAAAAGTTGCAAAGACATTCATGTAAAGAAAATGATTACGTGATTGACAGACTGGCAAGAGATCATGGACATAGTGGTTAGGCTGCCTACATATCACTGCCAGTATAATGCAATAGAACTGATATGGGCGCAGGTGAAATCATACGTGGCAAAGAAGAATCATTTTAAAAAAATCAGACCTGCTTCCTTTGGTCAAAAGAAGCAATTGAATCGATATCTTCTGACAACTGGGCTAATGATGTGAGACATGCCGAAGATATAAAGAGATGACGCTTCAAGAGATGTTTGCATTGATAAATATAGATTCTTTTTGTTATCGATGTAGCATCCTCTGACGAGGATTCTTCATAAGTAATGTCTCCTCATACTTCGATTGTAAATAAATTTATTGCTTTCCCTTGTTGTGTGATATCCTGTTGAACATTGAAATTGAAATAAATTGAAATATAGATCTGTTTTTTTCGACAGAAAGTGGCAGAAATATCTTTAAAATCTACATATAACAGAAATGCCACAGCAGTGATGAGTATCATATGACAGTGCTTTAAAAGCACAGGTAAATCTAATACTGTATAAATGTGTAATATATATATATATATATATATATATATATATATATATATATATATATATATATATATATATATATATATATATATATATATATATATAATTGTGATATAGTTTTGAGCTTTTGATATAGTTTTGCTTTCTTTTCGTGCATGTAATGTCCGTCTTTACCTCCTTGCTGTATCAAGGTTGAATTTTCACTGTACAGCTATAAAATAGCTCATAATAAACATTCTTTAAATATTGTTACATATATATATATATATATATATATATATATATATATATATATATATATATATATATATATATATATATATATATAGGTGTAACAATATAAAGAATATATTTATTATGTAGCAATTTTATAACTGCATTATGAAACTATTTAGACCTTGATACAGCAAGGAAGCAAAGACGAATCAGGGCATACACGAAAGAAAACAATTCAAAAGCTCAAAACTATATCACAATTATATGACTTCGATAACAGCAAAGGAACAGTAATAAAAACTATAGTAGATGACGTAACTCAAGAACATTGCTTAAAGTACAGCATCCAAATAAACAAAACTGAAAATGAAAGCACATCTAGGTTTCCAAATTTCTTGCATCTATCATTTTCATATATTGAATTTTTTTTTTTTTATCTAAAATTTAAGTGGGACAACAAAACTTCATTCAGAACTTTCTATTATAGTACACGTGCTTGATAACAGGCGCAAACAATGAGCTTGAAGTCAGAAGGTTAATGGTCAGTTTAAGAGGCAAAGTCTCTTCCTAAAACGGTCGTACTATAGTAACCCCGCCCCCGCCTTTCTTGTTTACTTGCTAACCTTGTTTACTCTTATTCAGTTTTCATCCTCTGGACTTTACTACTGAAGGTAATCTATTTCTTGTTTGTAATTGTCATTTTTCAATCTTTAAAAAGCATTTTTAATTTTGTAAGCTCTGTTGTCAGTTTTAATTAGTGTTTTGTATCTTTTTAGCCAGAAAAAGATGGGATATAAGGTGATCCCTGAAGCGCACCTATTAATAAATATATCAATGATGAGCTGACTGTTCTTCCTATCCGTACTCCCTACTATATATGTAATATGCATATATGTATATATGTATATATATATATATGTATATATATATATATATATATATATATATATATATATGTATATATATATATATATATATATATATATATATATATGTATATATATATATATATATATATATATATATATATATATATATATATATATATATATATATATATATATATATATATATATATATTTCTATCTATACATCTATCTCTGTGTCTAACTATCTGTTAATACACACACTAACACACATATATGTATACATACGTATATATTAACTTTATCACATACACAATTGTTCTGTGCATTAACTAAATTACTAAAAGGACCTCATTCAAACTGGATGGTATCTATAGATACCATGCAGTTTGAATAGTCTTTTAGTAATATATATATATATATATATATATATATATATATATATATATATATATATATATATATATATATATATATATACATCTGAAGGAAGCAGTAGGGAAAAGGCATGTCCTCATCATCTACAGTTTATTTTCAATGCCGACGTTTCATGACGAATTCCAAGTCGCATTTTCAAGGCTATAAAATATAATATAATTTGCGAACATCAATAAAAATTAATGCAATGGCAACAACTCTTTATGTAGTAAAAATATTTAAAACAAAACACCTCATTCCAAGACAAGTCAATAATGAGTAAAGGAGTTCACTAAAATCTTAAAACAACCTACCTATATGAAAGAAAGAACAAGACTAACATAAATAAGTACAAACAGAGTGAGGAAAACCAGTTGCCCAAACTGGGCTATAAACAATTTCACTGAGGACGATTGGTATTTAACGACGGCACAGTCTTCCTGATAATTATGGATTCTAGGATGGTTAAGTCGTTGTTGTTCTGCACTCGGCCTAGGATGGAAAAATCCTTGCTGTCAATATAAGTTTTACATAATTTTGAATGATTTCGTATATTTGATTGCTCAGGATTAGATAACCTGCTACCTGTTCTATGACTATGCCTGTGGAATCTATGCGGACCTTCAACAGCCTTCTCGTGCATCCCCATGTATATCCCGTGATCACATCCCGGGCAAGTGTACTTGTAAACAACACTGGACGAAAACAGAGGACTGAGCCGGTCTTTGACTCTGAACAGAGACGCTATTGTTAAAGGATTTTTCGGGATGATTTTCAGGTTTAAAGCTGGAAAACTCTTTTGAATAATGGCTGTGCATTTTTCCTAAAAGTATCATCATGCACGAGGAAACTTGCATACATCTTTAGTTTCGGCACAGTCGATTCAGGTGTTGCCAGAGTCATT
The DNA here is from genome assembly GCF_040412425.1 of Macrobrachium rosenbergii. NCBI lineage: Eukaryota > Metazoa > Arthropoda > Malacostraca > Decapoda > Palaemonidae > Macrobrachium > Macrobrachium rosenbergii. The sequence goes on along the minus strand of NC_089752.1, from coordinate 22,647,083 downwards.
TTCTGTAGTAGCAGTTTATTTAGGGATCTGAGAAAAAAAGTCGTGATGGAAAACAATTATTATTGAAATATTTCACTAAAAGGATATCTCATCGTGGAAACTCTTCCAGTTTGACGAGTGGTGTAAGCCCTATGGAGGAGGGTTAAAAATAGAGTTCAGTTTCAAATGAAAGAAACACGAACTATAAAAAATTCATTCCCAAACCAGTAAATGTATTTTTTCTATACACACCTGTGTAAACCTGAGTCACCTCTGGAAATAATAAGGTCAAGGAAGGAGTTTGTTATTTACCTCCTTCTCCATAGCGAACCTTATGTTTGGATGTTGTCGGATGACGAACTCCAGAAAGACTCTGCATGACATTCATGACGAAATAGGGAGAACGTGTCGTCAACATATCTTCGATAAAATAGAGGCGGAACCCTAATGGGACATTCTTCTATTATGCGCTCCTCCAGGAGCACATGAAGATGTTAGCAAAAATTGGACCAAGTGGTGATCCCATGGCCATCCCTTCAGTTTGTTTATACAAACTGAAGGCAAAGGTCGTGTCCAGCACAGCCAGCTCTAAAAGTTGTTTAAAAATGTTCTACTAAAATTATTAAAAATTGCATCTTCATCAGTAAAAGTTTGCTTAATATTATCTCAGTATTATTATTATTATTATTATTATTATTATTGTATTATTATTATTATTATTATTATTATTTATTATTATTATTATTATTTGGAGAAGCAATTCCCACAGTTATGTATATGTACATATATTTAAAGATAAATATACAACTGTGGATTTGCTTCTTCATTTAAGACTCATGCTACTATAGTATTTTTTTTATTACTATTATTTTTTTTTTTTTTAGAATATGAATCCAATTCATACGGGACAAGCATACAGGGACCATTGACTTGAAATACAAGCCTCCAAAGTATATGGTAGACAGGTTTTCCAGGAATATTTGGAAAAGTTTTCCGTGCGTCTTTTAATTGTGTTCTTGAAGACTCTAAAACTTATTTCTTTTCCGAAGAAGAATTTTTCTTTAAATAAGACAAGCGATTTAAACTACTCTGTATCCTTCAAAAAATCTACTATTATAATTTGATGCTGGTACCATAAAAAAAACTATATATTTATAACTTACTCTGCTATGCAAAAAACTTAATCATTCCTTGCTGGAGGCAGCCATCTCTCTCTCTCTCCCCCTCTCTCCCCCTTAATAAGGTGATCAATGGCAATGGAGAAGCCTTGTTAAAACAAAAAGGTCACTTTTCTCTTGAAGCTGACTGGATTACTGGACGCTAGTGACCATTTCAGGAAACAGAAATTCTTGAGACCACCTTATTTTTAACTATTGGGAAAAATTAAGCACACAGACACACAAACCAGTGTATACACACACACACATATATATATATATATATATGTATATATATATATATATATATACATATATTTATGTATATGTATCTATCTATAATAATAATTTCCAAGTTGATCTTGTCCTCCCGAGGTGAAATTTTCTAAGCTTTATTGCCAAGAAAATAGCATTTTTTTTAAAGAAATAAATATAAATGTAGCGAAAAATCATCATCATCGTATATCCTTTTCCCTCGTCGTCGGGAGGAGATATCTATCTATCTATCTATCTATATGTATATATACATATATATAGATATATAAATATATATAGATATACATATATATATATATATATATATATATATATATATAATATATATATATATATATACATGTATATAATATATATATATATATATATATATATATATATATATATATATATATATATATATATATATATATATATATATATATATATATATATATATATATATATATATATATATATATATACATATATATATATAATATATATATATATATATATATATATATATATATATATATATATATATATATATATATATATATATATATATATATATATATATATATATATATATATATATATATATTATATATATATATATATATATATATATATATATATATATATATATAAATAGGAATATATATATATATATTGGCCTATATATATAATATCTATATATAACGCCGCCGGCTTATATAGTAAGTATAATTTAAATATATACAATATATATATAGACAAATATATATATATATATCGCCCCACCAAGGGTTTGGGCATTTGGACCTGATATCAGAGATGTTTACGCTCAATTTATATATATTACGATGATATATTTGAGCCTTCGTATTCTCCCATTCGAAGATATATTTATGTCACACTGGGTATGATTTATATATATATCGGTATCGGCCCTCTGGAAGAACGACCGATATATATGTGGATATCGGGTCCCAGTGTGCGATATATCAGCGGTCTGTCACGGAGACTTTTAGGGCGGTAACGCTGCGTGCTGGTGGCCTTTGTCAAGATATCACTTTATTCTTTATGTACTTTCATATCCAGAAATATGTACGCCCCGCGGTGTTGATGGATAGACATATATATATACTATGAGGTCCCTCGTTTGCAACGACTCTATACGTTACTGTAATATATATATATATATATGAAGCTTCGTCGATTGTCGAGTCTTTTCTGTATAAGACATTTTTTCTCACGAAGAAGGTCAATTCACCACTTGAATATATGTGTTTACAAAGTCAGATTAAGCTAATTATTTTACGGTTACATCAACCCCATTATTCAGTACAGTCCTGTGCTTTTAGGGACGGCAAATTCAACTTAAATCATCGTCTTTTTGGCTCCAAACGTTTGGAAATACCGTTGCTTATTTAAAATCATGTTTCATTTGGAGAGTTTCTAAATATTAGGTTAATAGTCTTAACTGGCGAATGGACCAATTAACGTCTGTCTTGTGAGAGAATTAGCGTTCGTGACAGTTGTTTGTAATCCTTAGTTTTAACCAGGGCCAGTGTTACCACTTTGGTTGACCTGGCCAGACCTTTGAACGTAACTTCGGACATTGTAGGTAGAATCTCAAGTATTTTTAGTCCCCTTTATTCAACTTTTCGGAGAATATTAAATGTTTAATTTTACATTAATTCAAAAAAATAAAAGAATGATAATGATAATTTTTTTCATTCCCCAATTGGAACTATCATAATTTTCCAAAGGAAGGATAGTTAGACAATTTGTCCCGATGTAGTCATTAGCGTAGGAAAGCCAATGTCATGAAGTCATAATTTAAAAGCAAATTTTCAGACAACCAGTTTTTACCGTGTTCGGACCGTGACAGATAATCGTCACACCTACAAACCTTCAAAGTGGAAACAGCCAGTTCATAACAGGGGTAATTTTGACTTTCGCGTTTTTAACAGGTCCCCTGGCTCGTTATTGTTTGCATTCCCTGCCAAAACTTCAAAAGGGTCAGTGAAAAAAAATTTACCCAGTAATTGGCAATGGAGATTGGTGCCGTTCGAAATATTTATGAATTTAAAAGGGAAGTTAGTTTCTGTTCTTTTTGAATTTAGGTTAAAATAACTCCGGGTGAGCCAAAACAAATAAACAAAGTTGTTTGGTAATTTAGTTATTCCAAAGTGTAACGTAAAAACTTTTTATGATTTATATTTTAAATAAAACAAATTGTGCAGCAATGGGATGGAAAGGCCCGCCATCATGTGACAATGTTCGCTGTAGTTTTGAAGTGTTCAGAAATTGAGGTAAGGGAGTTAGCCGTCATCTAAATACCTTGAACAAACAACGTCGATCTGTTTTTTCAATCTTGGGGCAAAATTCATCATGTGCCAAGAGAGAGGAAAAAAAACATCTTTAGTTCCTAAAGTTGCAGTTGATTGAAAGTAATAATAAGTTAATGATGACTAATTTAATCATATTGAGTGAAAATTTAAAAAATTTTTAATGATAAACTTTTGTGAGGTCCGCTCCTTTGAAATTAAGGGAAAAAATTAATCCCTAAGGACCAAGTGGGACTCTATATCCAATTAGGTTAAAATCCATGCCATTGTGCTGTATAAAAGACTTGTTTCATGTGTTCTGCAGTCAGTCATTGCTGTGAAAAATCTCTCTCTCTCTCTCTCTCTCTTCTCTGAGGCGTATGAACTCGTTTTCAAGTAAGAGAAAAGATTAGGTGAAATGACCTTCAAAGATTGCTGGGTGAAAAACAAGCTAATTAATTGAATACAATACTTAAAAAAGGAAATAGATGGTTTTGAAACAACAATTAGGACAAGTTAAGAATTCGAACAGTGATGCTTGTCGGTCAATTGAAGATTCACCATAAGAAGCAAAATTAGATTTCACCCTCTGAAGTTGCCAGGCCAGCAGTTGAGTACTGGGACCAGCCACTCCAAATGGATCTTTAACAATGAAAAAAAAAAAACGATTTATAATTTCAACTTTATTAATACCCAATAATGATTATAACATTCACATTGTCATGATTGATTAACATTTCTTAGTAGAAAAACAAACCTCTCTTTTAAGGATTTCTCAGAAGAATATCTTTTGCCTCTGCAAAAATCTATCTCCTGGTTCCTCCCCAGTTAGGAAGCCTAAGGATTGAAATTTATTCTGGTTGCAGTAAGACGTTCTCAAGGCCAACTGCAGAAATGAAAAGGTTCCTTTTTAAAACAAAAGGGAACACAGCTGTTTGTTCTTTTACCTGTGAACAGGTGTTAAGGATGATGAAAAGTTTTTTAGAACCCAAACTACAAATTCACCTTTTGAAAGTGCAAAAACAAATTACTTCCTAGCTGAAAATATTACATTGGAGGTCTACCAGTCAGGTCTAGAACCATGGCAGTAATCTTTGTTTTTCAAATTTCCTTGGGTATTGGGGAGGGCAATCTCATTTTGTCCTCGAAAATTATACCTGGTTAAACTGAGTGGACGACTTGGCCAAACGGTCAGAAGGCAAAAATGATAGTTCCAGGTATGAAGCCAGGCATTTGCAATATGATTTAGTAGTGAAAGATGAACTGAATTAAAAACATTTTGTCTTTAGCCTGAAATAAATTTATTATTTTGCCCTAAAGGAGATTAGGACTCTTCGAGCTTGGCTGAGAGGTGAATTTTCTTAATTAGACTTTTTTAAGATTGGCTAGACATCAAGACAGGACTGCGCATTGTCTCATTGAATGCGTCAAAACAGAAATCAATTCAAGTGATGTCTGTGGACTGAGGCTTTCAAGGAAAGCATGGTTTTGGAATAATGAGGCTCTTTTCGTTATCTACAGCACCAAGGAAACATTTCTTTTTAATACTAGCCTCATATTAGAGGAAAGCTAAGGTCATTCATTAGCTCAGGATAATGCCCACCTGTGTCACCAGGCGGAAGCTCTAGTTCTTTTCCGTTCCGGAAGAGATAATCGGAACAAATGGACAGTGGTTTAAGTCTTCAAACGAAGTCGGCAGGTCTTGGGGAATGGTGATTTGCCACAGGTCCCAGTGGTAAACATTGACTTTTCTTGGCCTGAAACCAGAAGGATATAAAACGTCAATCGGACCTCATGTGAGGTTTTCAATGTGTGCCAGGGAACCAAAAGTATATCAAAAGCTTTTCTGATCCCTCCCAAAGGCTTCTGAGAGCCCTTTTAGGGAAGCATTGAAAACCAAAGAAAGTGATGGCAGCTCAGGGAATGGGACATCCCTGTAAAATGGTGGATAGAAATGTCACGAACTCCTGAGGCTGTCGCAGACATTTTCAAGGCATATTGGGGGTGCCGGGATTGTGATAAACAAAATGCGTGGCGAGGCCGAAATTTCGCCATTCTCTCAAAAGTGCCCGAGACAGATTGTGGGACAAATTTTAAGCGACCAAATTTTGAGAAGAAAAGCAAAAATTGTTAAACATTCCGCTCAGCCTTATCCTCCTGTTTTTGAAGTTACTGTTGGTTCCCCAGCCCATCAAGGCTGTTTTGAAAAAAATTTCATGGATTTAGGCTGCTAAATGGGAAAAAGCTGGATCTCGATCCACACTTTCCTGTCCCCACTGAAAAAAGGGCAAGCGTGACCTGCTAATAAATTAGCACTTCATTTTCTGCTGATTGGTACATGACACCAGGAAAGTTTACCCTGAGGTCCCTCAAACCATTCATGGGAAGGAGAAACCCTCTTAAAGCACTAGCCTGCCAAATTGACCCTTCCGGTGCACAGAGCCTGGACTATTTGCCCTGATCACTTTGGCCCAAGAATGCCAAAATGAAGTACAGTGCCATGGTTGACGAACAAATGTTTCGGAGAAATATTCCAGTGTGATAAGGTGCTCATTTCACTCCCATACCTGGCAACTCCAGGTTAATAAATGCCACTCTTAAAAATACGAAGGAATCCGCACTTGGAAGGTAGGTGGAAAAATGAGTGCTTCTTCTTCCTGGATTGATCTTCTCTGAACGAAGACGCAAATCACAACTGTCTGCCAGCTTCTGAAAACCCCACAGAGGCCAGGATGTTCCCTCTCGTTCCATTGATCTCAGCAACCACCTTATTGCCCAAGTTGGTCCTGTTAATAATTCTGCATATTATCAAATATCTTAGTTGTTAAATTTCAGCATTTCGAGATAGGGCTGGCAAAACAAAGACCTGTTTCTGAGGAGGATGAAAGAGTTGCAACGCCCTGGAAGGGGTACCGAACATGTCGTTGTAGCTGGAGACGCCGTTGGTTACAAACAGTGAGGAGGGCTGCCCAAGCAAGCTAAACGCCCTGGAAATTTTTGACGGAATGGTCCAAACAAAACTGTTGGAAACGATCTACCGACTTAAGCTGTTAATGCTGGAGCAGGTACAGAGAATTTACTTATGAAAGTGGTATTGCCTCTGAAATTCCTGATTGGGGATTCCCCTTCATGCCAGTGATTGACGGAGCCTGGTTTCCAAGTAGAAGACTGATGCTGCGGACGACAAGCGTATCAGTAAATGACTTTATTGGCCTCTATACCGTCGGTCTTAAATCAGGCAAGTCAAAAATATCTGACGATTTGAATGGAGGGTGAGGCTCCCATGAGTGTGATCATCACGGCTGATGTAGCCTCCATCGTTCAAAGTATTAACAACTTGAATTTGATTCCAGGGGATGAAATGTGCTGTCGACAAACGACCCCTTCTTCGTGAAGACCAGGAACATCTCAAGCATCCTCAGGGCTGATCAGACGACCTGGTTTAGTTATCAATCTCCAGAAAGGGCCATTTGCTTTTGCAAAGTTGTAAGGGATTGGGGAGCCTGGGCAGGCCTGCAAGTTGGTGGTTCACCTGCAATATCAGATTTGCCTGGCATGGAACAGATTTGATGAAAGGAGGGATTCACTTGGTATGGTCCCGTAGTTGCAACCCTATAAGATGATTCCTGGCACCGTGCCCTGACTGGTTCCCAGTGCCCTAAAATACTGGGGATGATAAGTGTCAGGGCAGATTTGTCGACTTACCGACGATCGGACATGTAAGGGAGTGTGATCAGCCAGACTTTTCTCTACCTTTGTTTGGAAGATGCCAGTGAGAACTCAGGTAGACGTTCTGATTTAGTAATGTTGAAGAACCGGAACAGTTCACACCAGGCCCCAAATTTCAAAGAAACAGAAAAAGAAGTAAGATACTGCTAGTCGAGAAGGAAGCCTGTGATTAATAATGGCCTTGACCTTATAGGGTGCACCCATTTATATTACAGCTAATCCATCCTTGATCTGAATTACTGAGTACTTCCATTGGTTTTTATTAACAGATTAAACATAAAATCATAATTCAGTGGAGATTAACTCAAGAATATGTTAATCATAAAACTATTATTTCTGTTAAATGTAATTATAAGAATGTTCATCAAGGGCGTACCACTGAAAAGGCTTTTCATGTATTTGTACTGCTTTGCTGTCAGGTATTTTGTTTTATTTAACATTTTTGTATGTTAGTACTATTATCAATATTTAGGTAATGAGTAGTGAAATAGCTGTAATTTCTTTGGTTAGAGGTAGTTCTGGGTTATAAAGGCTGCAAAAGGAATAATCTATAGGGAGAGGTTTTTTGCGGGGAGCTGCTAACTTAATACTACCTTCAATATTTCATGTATGAGTGGCCCTTATTAACTTTTATAATATATTGTGCTGTTGCATTGTATTTTTGTGTTTATTTTATTAGTGACCAATTGACCTTTTATCATTATCTCTGCCCGCAACCAAGGGTTTGTTAAAAATAACAATCCCGCCCGTTTTTCGCTTTCATCTGAAAACAGAGCCTGTAAAACATTTTTGTTAGGGCTATTAGGGACCAAAACCTCAGAGGTTTTACGCTCAATGACAATAATTATGGTGGCCCTATGGATATTATGTAGAAAGAATCGTACCAACGACATCTGTGGCAGTGTAAGCCCTTGGAAGACTGCGTGTCTGTTGGGTAAAACTTTTGAGGGCGTGTCATTACTAAAGCAGGAGTGGTCTTTGTGCAAGTATCAAAATAATCACTTTTAATACTTTATTGACATCTCAGAAATATGAATCGGGGTGTTGATGGGGAAGACTGCCTGGTTTAAACTCACAAACCTCGTACAGTCAGCTGATCGACGTTCAGCGAGTCGATTCTTGATCGTCGGTGGATTCTTTTAAGCAGGCACTTTGGTCACACTTTTTTCTTTGTTTTTTCCTGCCATGCTTGGAGACTATGTGTTTAAAAACATTTGGCTAATTATTGAGACAGTCCTCAGTTTCTACCCCATTATTCAGTAAGTTACATCAGTCGTTAGACAAAGACCAAAATGTTGGTTAAGTGGCTCGAAACTTTGATTTCGCGTCGACTTGGAAAATATGTAAATGTTTAATTGTCAAATTTATTTCAAATATTTATTAAGGTTAATAACAAAGGGGCGACCTGTTTAGAGAATTACGAATCATTGAAATTTTGGTTTCAGAATTTTTAAATGTTTTCTTGATTTTGACCAAATCGATAAAATTCCTGTGAGGAATAATACATGATGAACCAAGACCTTTATGCAATCTATATGAATGAGTTTTTATTCACTATTATTCAGCTTAGACATTTTATATATATGTTTAAACAAGGTAAATCTGCAAATATTATTAATGAGCAATTATCCCTTTGATGCTGATAGTGAATTGTGTCAATGTTTATTATATAGACGATATATAATGATTGCTCTAGTATTCTTTGAAACTATATACAAACATTTAAAAACAAAAAAGAATTACTGTAACTACTTAAATATATATATATAGTGTATTATATATATGATATATAATATATATATATATATATATATAATATATATTTCTCCCGGCGACAGAGAAAAGGATACGATGATGATTTTTCACCAAATTTTTAATTTCTTTCTTTTTTTTTAAATATTGATGTTTTCGTGGCAATAAAGCTTTCAAGAAAAGCTACACCTTCTGCTGAAAGAAAGGCTCATTGTCGCCTGGCGCCGTAAAAATAAAATAAAATTTTCCTGCAGTCGTTTTAGAATTCTTCCGACTCATGCGTGTAGCGCCATACTCAAGTAGGTGCATTTGACACCAAGGAGGACAGTGGCCATCTCAGAAATCCTCCAGGAATAGTTCTTGAACTCTTCAGAGACAGCATGTGAGCAAAAAGAAGGAAAAGTTTATGGTTAAAATGAACTGGATGACGAAGCAGATCGAGGAAAAGAGATTTTCAAGAGGGAAAAGTACATGTAACGAGAATGGCAGATAGCTTCAGTCTTCAATTGTTTACTGCTGAAAATATGGACTACTTCAGTGGGAGCAATGAAGTCGAGTGTGTGCCTTCTGCGATTATTCGGCACCTCACAGTCGTATTGTCACTTACGGACGCAAGCTCTTCATTCGAAATAAGGATGAAATAATCAAGAAGAGAGGAAGACAGTGGAAGGGAGGAACTGAAGAATTTATACGAAATAAAAGGTAGAGAACTTGAGGTGTTTTCTAAGCTGATTGAGAGGGGATTTTGGATGCCCAAAATTACCGCTTGGACAGTTCTTCGCTCGAAATAAGAAAGAGAAGGAACAAAAGAGAGGACATCGGCGTGGAGGTATACTGAAGAATGCTGACGAAGAATAAAGTAGATAACCTGAGGTGTTAGAAACTACTTATAAAGATTTTGGATTCACAGAATTACTTTTCGGAGAAGCAAGAAGAATCGAAGGATGATCAATATCGTCAGTAAGAGGGAATCTATAAGTTTATAGAAGACGATTAAAGCAAAGAAGCTGTTTATGTGCCAAAAAAGAACTAACCGTGTAATGGTTATCACGATGTTGAAATGATCTAAAACCTTCGAGATTTTCGCTTGAAGACATTTTGGAATCCTTCAGTCTCGGCTCCTGGAAGGACGAGAGAAATGCCATTCGCGCATGCGCCGAGCTTCAAAGTTTCCAAGAACAATCTCCGAGAAGTAACTTCAAATCGTCTGGAAGCCTTCATGATACAGAAAATGTTATTTTGAAAAGTAGGGTAAGAGAAAGCAAAGAATTTTAAAAGCAGAGGGTGGAAATAAAATTTTAAAATTGGCAAAAGCTCCAAGGCTTAGTCTTTGAGGGTAAGGAAGGGTCTGAGGCTGTTTTCGGAGGAAGGCAGTTTGTTCCTCAGGCTGGGGAAGCAGGCATGGAGATGGGCCCAAGAACTTCAAGGATGAGGCCCAAAAGTCCTCCAAAGTTGCTGGCCAGTCTTTTGAGGGCAGCCTGAAGGAAAGGGTCTGACCCAGAGGCTGCTTCCTCGGAGGAAGGCAGGTATCCTGCCAGGCTGGGAAGCAGGTTTGGAGAGGGCCCAAGAACTTCAAGGATGAGGCCCAAAGTCCTATAAGGATGGCCAGTCTCTGAGGGCAGCCTTGAGGGAAGGGTCTGACTCAGAGGCTGCCTCGGAGGAAGGCAGGTATCATCCTGCCAGGCGAGAGAAAGCAGGGGAGAGGCCCAAGAACTTCAAGGATGAGACCCAAAGTCCTCCAAGGATGGAGTTTTCGGGCCTTGAAGGGCTTCCTAGAGGAATCAGGGGCCAGGCTGGGGAAGCGGCTTGAGAGGGCTCAAGAACCCATGAGGCCCAAGTCCTCCTAAGGATGGCCAGTCTCTTGAGGGCAGCCTAAGGAAGGGTCTGACCCAGAGGCTGCTTCCTCGGAGGAAGGCAGGATCCTGCCAGGCTGGGGAAGCAGGCCTGGAGAGGGCCAGAACTTCAGGATGAGGCCCAAAGTCCTCCAAGGATGGCCAGTTAAAAGGGGCAGATGAGGAAGGGAAGGGTCCGTCAAGAGATTTTCAGAGGCTGCTTCTCTTAAGCAAGGAAGGGCTTCGGAAAAGGCAGGTATCCTGCCAGGCTGGGGAAAGGCCTGAGAGGGTCCAAGAACTTCAAGGATGAGGCCCAAAGTCCTCCAGGATGGCCAGTCTCTTGAGGCAGCCTTTGAAGGGGGGAAGGGTCCGACCCAGAGGCTGCTTCTCGGAGGAAGGCAGAACAATCCTGCCAGGCTGGGGAAGCAGGCCTGGAGAGGGCCCAAGAACTCAAGGATGAGGGCCCAAAGTCCTCCAAGGATGGCCAGTCTCTTGAGGGCAGCCTTGAGGGAAGGGTCCGACCCAGAGGCTGCTTCCTCGGAGGAAGGCAGGATCCTGCCAGGCTGGGGGCAGGCCTGGGAGGGCCTAAGAATCAAGGATGAGGCCCAAAGTCCTCCAAGGATGGCCAGGTCTTGAGGGGGCAGCCTTGAAGGGAAGGGTCCGACCCAGAGGTTGCTTCTCGGAGGAAGGCAGGTATCCCCAAAGTGGGGCCTGGAGAGGGCCCAAGAACTCAAGGATGAGGCCCAAAGTCTCCAAGGATGGCCAGTCTTGAGGGCAGCCTTGAAGGGAAGGGTCTGACCCAGAGGCTGCTTCCTCAGGAGGAAGGCAGGTATCCTGCCAGGCTGGGGAAGCAGGCCTGGAGAGGGCCCAAGAACTTCAAGGATGAGGCCCAAAGTCCTCCAAGGATGGCCAGTCTCTTGAGGGCAGCCTTGAAGGGAAGGGTCTGACCCAGAGGCTGCTTCCTCGGAGGAAGAAGGCAGGTATCCTGCCAGGCTGGGGAAGCAGGCCTGGAGGGCCCAAGAACTTCAAGGATGAGACCCAAAGTCCTCCAAGGATGGCCAGTCTCTTGAGGGCAGCCTTGAAGGGAAGGGTCCTGACCAGAGGCTGCTTCCTCGGAGGAAGGCAGGTATCCTGCCAGGCTGGGGAAGCAGGCCTGGAGAGGGCCCAAGAACTTCAAGGATGAGGCCCAAAGTCCCCAAGGCTGGCCAGTCCTTGAGGGCAGCCTTGAAGGGAAGGGTCTGACCCAGAGGCTGCTTCTCGGAGGAAGGCAGGTATCCTGCCAGGCTGGGGAAGCGGGCCTGGAGAGGGCCAAGAACTTCAAGGATGAGGTCCCCAAAGTCCCCTAGGCAGCCAGTCTCTTGAGGCAGCCTTGAAGGGAAGGTCCGACCCAGAGGCTGCTTCCTCGGAGGAAGGCAGGCATCCTGCCAGGCTGGGAAGCAGGCCTGGAGAGGGGCCCAAGAACTTCAGGATGAGACCCAAAGTCCTCCAAGGATGGCCAGTCTCTTGAGGGCAGCCTTGAAGGGAAGGGTCTGACCCAGAGGCTGCTTCCTCGGAGGAAGGCAGGTATCCTGCCAGGCTGGGGAAGCAGGCCTGAGAGGCCCCAAGAACTTCAAGGATGAGACCCAAAGTCCTCAAGGATGGCCAGTCTCTGAGGCATGAAGGAAGGGTCCGACCCAGAGGCTGCCTCGGGAGGAAGGCAGGTATCCTGCCAGGCTGGGGAAGCAGGCCTGGAGAGGGCCCAAGAACTTCAAGGATGAGGCCCAAAGTCCTCAAGGCTGGCCAGTCTCTTGAGGGCACCCCTTGAAGGGAAGGGTCCGACCCAGAGGCCTTCCTCGGAGAAGGCAGGTATTTTGCCAGGCTGGGGAAGCGGGCCTGGAGAGTTGGCCCAAGAACTTCAGATGAGGCCCAAGGTCCTCCCAAGGATGGCCAGTCTCTTGAGGGCAGCCTTGAAGGGAAAGGTCCGACCCTGTTCCATCTTATGAAAAAAGGTATCCTGCCAGGCTGGGGAAAGGGGCTGGAGAGGCCCAAGAACTCAAGGATGAGACCCAAGGAAGAGGATGGCCAGTCTCTTGAGGGCAGTTGAATGGGAAGGGTCCGACCCAGAGGCTGCTTCCTCGGAGGAAGGCAGATATCCTGCCAGGCTGGGGAAGCAGGGCAAGAACTTCAGAGATGAGCCAGTCCTCCAAGGATGGCCAGTCTCGGCAGCCTATTGAAGGGAAGGGGGTCCGATGCAGCTGCTTCCTCGAGGAATTATCAATCCTGCCAGGAGGCAAGGCCTGGAGAGGCAAGAATAGTTATTCAGGATGAGATATTAAAGTCCTCAAGGCTGTTCAGTCTCTTGGGCAGCCTTGAAGGAAGGGTCCGAAGATCAAACACGGAGGAAGGCAGGTATCCTGCCAGGCTGGGAAGTTGGGCCCTGGAGAGGGCCCAAGAACTCAAGGATGAGGCCCAAAGGCCTCCCAAGACTGGCCAGTCTCTTAACCCTATCTATGCAAGTTGGGTCCGGGCAGACCACCACACTCTGGGAGTTTTTTTCATTTTTAGATAATTTTATTTAATAATCGTTTTAGTTGATTCTATGATTGCAAAATATGGGAAATTATTAATTATTTTCATTTCATTAGTTTTGTATGTCATATTAAAATGGTTTTCCAGAATAAAACCGGAAATAACATCATGTCGGAGAAACAATAAAAAACAGAGAGAGAAATTATTTGAAAAGAAATATTTACACTTCTGCCAGACGTATGACTGAACTACAATATTGCACCAAGCAAATTGGCAGAACCTATACCATAAAATCATGATACGAAACTTTCATTTGTGTCTACAAGAGTTTTCAAAACCTTTTTTTTAACAAAAAATATGAAAATTAACAGACTGTTTGATCAAAAGCGGGGCGCAATCAGATTATCGAAGACTAAACGCTCATCACAGATCTTGCGTGACAGAGTCAGATGTGGGTCTTTTCTTACGCTGTTTCATAATCGTCTTTTCTCTTTCATTTCATATCGTCTATGCAGATAAAAAAAAGCTGTAAGTGCTGATTGAGATAAGGTTAATTTATTCGTGTATGTTATATAAGTGCTTTCTTTTGTTGACCCATCACTCTTCAGGTAGATGAACTATGAGATCAAAAGATTACCCACTATAGGTCTACTAGTCACCAAGCTACGGACTACCTGATCTAGTGTTGTAGTACATATAATCACTAAATAACAACATTGATTGCCTATAAGGCTATCTGTAGGCACTAGGAACTCTACTGAAGTTTGACAGTGTCAGGAAACAATGTATAAATGAACAGTGTACCTGACCTAAACCCATTGTACCGCAACAGTGTGAAAAAGTAGGCCTATGCTGTGCTTTCTGGCGCAGAATATTTAGTATTCAGAACTGTATTCTGAAACTCAGTCCCATGAAACTCATTAGGAAAAGCTTATTCAACACAAGAAAATATCAATGAAACATTAATAAATAACAATGTGTGTAGTCATAGAGTAAATTTTAGTAATTAGCGTGACAGCAGGTGCAATCTTTTGTCTTTGCTATTCAAACAAAATTCATCCAACACATTAGTCCTGAAAGAGGTCTGCTGTAGGTCTGTCTGCTTTTTATATATATATATATATATATATATATATATATATATATATATATATATATATATAGTATATATATATATATATGTATATATGTGTGTGTGTGTGTGTGTGTGTTTGTTTCAAGAATATTAATGACTAAAAACAGACTATAGTGGCTGTGTGAAGACAGTAAAAAGGGGTGTCAGACGTATTCCCTTTCATGACTGTAAATGATACATGTATAACATGTATGTAATATCAATAATATATATAACGTCACTTTCTATATACTAATATCATATATATATATATATATATATATATATATATATAGAAAGATATATATATATATATATATATATAATATATATATATATACACCTATATATAGGTTTAATATATATATATATATATATATATATATATATATATATATATATATATATATATATATATATATATATATAAGCAGATAGAACCTAGTGCATGACCTCTTTTCAGGACTAAATGTAAGTTCGAAGAATTTTTTGAGGAGACATTGCTCTTCTAGCTACCGATGTTTGAAGAGTAAAGACAAGAAGATTGCACTTGCTGTCATCCTTCCAATATCTCAGATTTGTGGGTGTTGTGTTTTACTCCCTACGCGCCAACATATTGATTGTATCTTGTAAATCCATGTCTGATTTGTGACACTGCAAAGAAAGGCGAGTCAGTGGCGGCAAAGCTGAATATAGTACAATTCTGCCCATAATGGAGATGAAGCCGCGTTTTAAAAACATGAATAAACAATCTGGATAACCAAGGAAAACAACATACACAAACTTTTGACGAGACCATTTAGAGCCTGGTTTTTCCCATGGGTTTTGGTTGGTCTTCTTATGTTTAGACTTATATGGTAACAAGTAGTACATGAATGGGGATTTAAAAATATTTAGTCTAGCAACTTCATACATACTTTACACACACACACACTTGTGTTACACACACACTAAGATTATATATATATATCAATTTATATATATATATATATATATATATATATATATATATATATATATATTGATAATATAAAAGTTATGAGATATTATAGTTTCACTGTCTTATAATCCTGAAAAATATATTTGTATTTTTATTCATAATATAATCTTCATTGATGTGACAGCAAAATCCTTATGGAAGTTTATATACTTTATATGCAGTAAAGGCCTATGTTATTGCATATTAATAATGGATTCACTTCGTATTTAGTAAATCTACAAATAGGAAAGGCTCGGTAGAAAACTGAATAATTTATGAAAATTTAAAGCTGTTAAATATGAAAAATCTTTATCAGTGTCAAGCATTATATATAGATGTATACATTTTTCCAGGATAAGAATTTTAAAAAATCACCAATAACTTGTAAATCTGCAGCAAAAAAGTAGTCCAAATTTTACCAAATTGTCACAGTAAATTTTTATTTAGACGAATAGGAACAAAGGTAATTTGGTAGTTGGTTTGATAGATATTGTGTATATACCCTAAAGTTTGTGCTGCCTGTTATACCGGTGTGTGAATGTGTGTGTGTGTGTGTATGTGTGTATGTTTCTCCACACCTTTACATATATACTGTATATATATACATATATATATATATATATATATATATATATATATATATATATATATATATATTATAAATTATATATATATATATATATATATATATATATTTATGTGTGTGTGTGTAAATATATGTTATATGTAATCTTGCTTGTGTTTATATACATTGTGGTCATGTATATTATGTGCTACTGTGGTGATTGTTCATACTGGAAACTTCCAACGGAGGTCAGCAATAGGACGGAAATAAGATGAGTGAATGAAGCGATTTCAAAATGTAGATAGAATTTCCTTTAATTGATAATCAACTATATATAATTTTTCTTTTTCAATAGGTGCTGGTAACCGCATTAGCTCTAGGCTCAAAATAATAGGAAGGTAGGCTAATAAAGATGTCAAAGATATTTTCTGAACATGGACAGCCTGTGTTTGAGGAATCAGATGAGGGAGGAGTACTTATCAGAGGTAATAGGGAAAGAACAAGAGCAAAATCTGGCTGGGTGATAGATAACATCAACCAAAAATGCCGGATACGAAAGTGAGGAGCTACAGTAGACGAATATGAAGATATTACAGCTGAAAAGTAGATGAATGGATGCTGAGCAGAGCAGACACAGAAAGCTGTTAATTAACAAATCAGAGAAATGTAAATTCTTTGGACAAATGTTTTGACATAGGAAGCTTTGATAAAGTGCACTCTTCCAGCTGAAACAAAAAGAATATACTGCTGTAGTGGAAAACAGAAAACACAAAGTAGATGATGGCAAAAAAATAACCTGGATAAATAAGCGCCCTCCAAGTAATGAGAATGAACATTTAGGGAAACATTCCAACAACTCGGAGGTGTTGTAGGAGCTAAAAGAGGCTGACACACCTTTGAAGGCATGGTCCTTGTTTGTTTTATATTTTACAACCTCCTTGAAAAAAACAATTGTACTAAAATACAAAATGAAAAAAAATTAAACAAATGCTGGGCCAGTTGGAATTAAATAGGAAGAAATGAGTAAGGTCATATCAGATTAATTGACTCAGTAGAAGCTGAAAAGCTTTTTCGGAGCTGTTCTATGCAAATGGTTTTCTCGGGACTAAATACCCATGATTATCATATACTGTTTCATAAATCATTTGACATGTCAATATTTGGTGTGGTGATGTCTGCAAAAGTTTTGCTTTAATATCCATGCCAATATTTCTTTTGATGACCTAAAAACAAGACATTCTTAGATGGGTACACGTTACAGGTAATAAGAGCTGGATGTTTTTGAATGCTTCAATAGAAACTTTAAAGATTAGGTGGTGCAGCCTGATGACTTCTAACAATTGATGAAACATTGTATGGTTGCAGAACACATTTAGGAACGTCAGTACAACAAAAAAAGCCTGTCAGGTAGGGCCTTTTGTAGAAAGTGTATCAATGCTGTGAGATATCCTTCACTTTCAGCACTGTTGTATATTCCGGCAAACATCGAGGATGGGCCATTTTACGAACAGGACCCTAGTACTGTGAAGGAAATTGAAACCAACTGAAAAGTAGTATAGACCTGAGGAGGACGAACTGTAAGTGTAGACAGACTAATATACCAGCAGTAAACTGTCACATGGCTCTGTCACGAGAGTATTAATGCCTTAGGCATGATCGATGCGGGTACCAAAAGGTATACCTTTAGAGATAAAGAATATTGCTGGAAAGCAAGATAAACTTTACGAGGTTACTGGGAAAAAAGGAAGTGAAAGCTTTGCTTGAAGAAAATTCATCAATCACACAAAGTAAAGGCCCAAGGAACGTTTTATTGCTTAGCACGATATCACTTCCTGTACCCATTAACAAAGACGATAGCCAAAAGAAGTTCCTGCAATCTACCAAACTCTACGACTTTACTAAGGAGGTACAGACATTATTGACCAAAGGACGCAATTTACACTGTGAACACAAAGTAGCGAAGATGGACAGTAAACGCCTTCTCTTTTATCCTCGACCAGCACTGAATCGATAAATATAAATTCTTTTACATTTGGGTGGGATTTAGTTCAATCTCTTTGTACCTCAAATAGAGAAAAAGGAGTCAGTCAAGAATTTGCACAGCAGTATTGTATACGAAGATGAACATTATACTTGGGAATCGAAACCAGTTTCAGTTTAGTATATAAGTAATGAACTCGTGCATACACGTCAGAAAACGAAAACGATGCGCACCATGCCTCGAGTATATATATGGTAGTGGGTTTTCGGTGTCAGGGCTGGTAAACTCTCCAAGATCAACATCGTGTCAGCTATGCCAAAGTGCAACCTGAACAACAACCGAGAAACTGTTTCATGTCTGTTGCAACTGCTGGCAAATTGCATATGTCATAATGATACAACACACCTGTATATTTTCATTCCTCTGATAGTGATGTATGTTTTATTTTTGTTGATCTCCATAAGCCAAATGTTAATATTCTTCTGGAAATAACTGGTAGGCTACTAATTGTCAAATAGTAAATATTAATCTCTTTTGCTTGGCCTGGTACTGTGCACTGTTAACAAAGACTAAAGGTCTGCAATGGTTTTTTTTTTTTGTCATATGCAAGGAATTTTGTTTATTTTTGTCTCCTGAAGACATAATATTATTACTGATGTTATTACTGTCTTTATTATTGTCAATTACATTCTCATCTTAGACAAACACTAAATGTCTGCAAATTTAGTTGTTCTTTTTCAGTCTTCATATTGAACCAGATGGGATGTAATTACTGTATTATTGCTGTTGTTGTTGGTAATATTGATAATAATGATTATTTATTATTAGTTTATGATGATGATATTTACATGTCTTATATTCCCAGAAAATAATGTTTTGTGTGTGAAGTTTAGCTTTTGACAGTAAAATTTTATTTTGAAATAAGTAAATCATCTTTTTCCAATTGATATTTCAGTAACATAATTTATGTAATCTTAATCAGTACTCATTATATAAAAAAGCATGTTTTTACTGGAGATGGATGGCTTTGAACAAAAATTCAGTGATTGGATAATGTCATATTTTTTCTACTATAGTAAACTGTATGCATAAAAGATTAAATTGCCTATATTGCATTTCAGGGTTATGCTGAATATCTATATTGATACATTTACATAATATAATGCGATAAAACATATATATATACTATATTGTATATATGGGGAAACAAAATATGGATCTGATATGGGTATGGTATATTTATCAGCAATGTCCCCGAGAGTCTATATATGATTTATATATAAATGAGTTTAAATATACCCTATATGACACCGGTGAGTGTGTGGATCACACACTGTTAACGGTATGTGTATGTACGTCATATATTCTCTGAATAATATATATTTATTATTCTATAAACATATATATATAGTCCTTCGTCATGTGTTTGGAAATATATCGAAAATATATGATATACACCCTGCTTATATTTCATGTGTAATGTGTGATAAATGAATGTGTGTGTGTAAAAAGTGATAATAATATATATATGATACTACGCGCTATATATGATTCTATATATATTATTATATATTGATATATATATAGGGGAGAATTTATATGCATCATTGAAGTAAACCAACACAGGAGAACACCTGCGGTTTTACTGTAGAATGTCGGAAATGAAGAAGATGGATATTAAGGGATTTTCAAACCAACTCTCCTGCTGAGCTGAATTAGATGACCAAGACTTCGGTGAAATACAACGAATTTTGGCAAAACATATGGCATAAGAAAACATTGAAACCAAAAAGAAATTTTGAAGATCTACGTTTAGAAAAAGACGGACAGGATTGCTTTGAGGAAGCCCAAAGAAATGGACAGATTGGTGATAAATTCCTCCGTGAATATTTCAAATGCGTTAAGATGAGGAAGGAAAAAAGTAAAGAGAAGCTGAAACGGAAAAATTTGATATAAAATGAAACTGTTAGAATATGAATAAAGCAAAACTTTGAAACCAACAACGCCAATCATGAATAGTATATATCAACATTATAAACAAACAGCTATATAGATAATATAATATAGGTGCCTATAGGGCTATATTTAAACTTTGATCTGTCGCCTGGCAACCTGAAATAGTGTGAATTAACTAATGACTCAGAAATTTAAAAATATAGTGATTTAACGAATGTGTTTGGTAAGCGTTTTGTTTTAAGGGTTCAGTGAAAGATATCTTTTTTATTAAAATCTTATATATACAAACGTCCCCAAAAGATTTATAGGTTGCTACACGAATGAAAAAAGATAAAATATACACATATACAAAAGCAGATAAATATATTGCTGGCCCTTGTAATTTTAAATAAAAGTGAATATATATAAAAATATAAAATATTAGGTGATGATATATATATATATAGAATTAAATAAGAAAACCCGATAGACAATATGAATATGGTTTATATTAAGAAATGAAAAACCTGTTAAAAGGTAATGAAAAGCTCATGATTAAAGAAGTTTTGTGTGACCATTCCATCACATACACATGCATGGTACAATAAAACTCACAAAGCAAATCCTGCCAGCCAATTATCAGTTCAGTTGGTTCCGCATCACAAGCTTGAATATGAAGTACTTAGTAGATATTCTCAACCCATTAGTAGGTACCATCTCAAATGCAAATATCAAGAATAATGTGGACCTGATAATAAAACTAAATAGTGTAGAGGATTAATAGTGAATCCAGGCTTGTAAGTTTTGATGTTGTCATCACTATTCATGTATGTGCCAATAGATGATCTGATGGTTTTATCTGAATTGTTAGAGAACACACAGCTGGATATCCCATTTTCTAAAAGTACTTTAATTGAACTAATTAAATTATGTAAAAGATTGTAAATTTTAATTTAATGGTAAATTTTATCACAAAATTTTGTATGGCAATGGGAAACCCTCTATCCCCAGTGTTAAGTAACTTATATATGGAATTTTGAAAGAAGATATTAAATGTCATAATCCCACTTAATGTAACATGGTTTGTGTATGTTGGATTATATAATTTTGTGTATGGCTAGGGAAAACAAGATAAATAACTTTTTTGCTGGGTTAAATCAATTAGTACCCATCAATTAAATTCACGATGAAATGGAAAATGATTGGTGCTACTGTTTTTGGATGTCCTCACAACGAAGAAATAGTAGTGGGTTTAAAATAGTGTGTATAGAAAACCCACCAATATTTCTTCCTATGTGCATTTCTATCTGACAAAGCAATAGTTAAAAGTCATGTTTTCATCTATGTTTTTAAGAGCATTACGGTATGTAGCCCTGAATATATTGATGATGAAATAGATAAGATTAGGAATGCAGGCAAGAAATTGAAATATCCCAATAGTGTATTAAACAGTGCATTTGAAGTGCAAAAAGACTATGT
>NC_089752.1:22605500-22620500 GCF_040412425.1 Macrobrachium rosenbergii | reverse complement strand
AGTAGCGGCCCATGGAACTTTAACCAGGGCCTGGTGGTGGCCTGGCCTATATCGTTGCCAGCCGCACGATTATTTCTAACTTGAACTCAATAAATAACACCATTGAGGCTAGAGGGTTGCAATTTGCATGTTTGATGATTTGAGGGCGGTGATCAATATAGCATAATTACCAGCCCTCTAGCCTCAGTAGTTTTCAAGATCTGAGGCGGACAGAAAGAAGTGCGGACAGAAAAAGTGTGACGGGACAGACAAAGCTCACACAATAGTTTTCTTTTACAGAAAACCACCAAAAAACTGAAAAACTGAAAATTTCTCTTAGTAAGCTTAGTCAATAAAATATTTCAGCTTGTGAAACGAAACTTTATGGGTTTAAGAAACCAATAACGTTTTACTTAGTTCGTGTCTCCAGAACCCACCTGAAATTGCTTCGTGGAAAAATACAATCCCGTTGTGCTTGTTCAGCGAAATGAAATGAGATTTGCTTATGGAGGGAAAATGAAGAATTCTGTCTTCCAGGAAATATTGTTACCTTAACGATCAAACGAAGCTTTTTTGATATTCCTTCCACCTCGTAAGGCCAAGGGATCATTTTTAGCTCACCTGATACACCGACTCCGTAGGGGGTCCCAAAATGAGATTCCCCATTCTAGACGTCTCGTCAAAACTTGCTATTGAATTTTTGGCAAAGTTATTGATATTTCCTGAGATTCACTTTGCTAACTCTCCCTGCATGTACACCATTATAACATTACACATGCGCACACACAAGCACTGATAACCAGGTATATAATATTGCATTTCTAGATATAAATGATGACAATTAGGATATGCTTTAAATAAGAGAAACCAGACACCCCTCAGACATCTTCTAAATCAAGAAAACCGATCCAGTAGACAAAGACACAGAATAGCAAAAGAGGTTACCAAGTCTAACAAAGGCATATATGTCGCGCTAACAAAGTCCAATTATAATTTATCTAAAGGAATCAGCTACAACAACGCGTCCTACCGAGGTGGCAGGAAAATTAAACAGCCCGGGGGTGATTCTATGCAATGTAAAGTAAACCGTAAGGATGACTTGAACAAGGTGTTCTCAGAGAAACAGCTAAGTGGCGGCTGTTGGTTCCACGACGCTCCCCCAAAATTACAAGGAAGGGCTATTTTATAGACTTTATGGAAAATGCCACTTACGGCTATTGCAGCCCCACGAA
This sequence comes from Macrobrachium rosenbergii, assembly GCF_040412425.1. Taxonomy (NCBI): domain Eukaryota; kingdom Metazoa; phylum Arthropoda; class Malacostraca; order Decapoda; family Palaemonidae; genus Macrobrachium; species Macrobrachium rosenbergii. The sequence continues at coordinate 22,619,289 of NC_089752.1, read as the reverse complement.
TTTATGATCACATTTACAACTCTGTGAAGCCGAAGTAGATGCTCATGGGGGCTGGAAAAGAGGCGATAAAGTTAGGAAAGGAGAAAAGTAAAGAATAAAAGCGTGGGAGGAGGAAAATGAGATACAGGAAAGAAGAGGGTTTCGTTCACTTCTCGACAGAGAGAGAGAGAGAGAGAGAGAGAGAGAGAGAGAGAGAGAGAGAGAGAGAGAGAGAGAGAGAGAGAATTGTGATAAAAAACAAAAGCTGGGCACAGTAAACTGTATCCCTTTGCCAAGGATGTCATAACATTTTCATTATTTTTTCTTAAAGTCCTGATTAAAATGCTAATTGAAAGGAAGCCTTCACAAGGCAATTGTTCCAATATCATGCACCAGATCAGTAATACTCGAACGAGAGAGAGAGAGAGAGAGAGAGAGAGAGAGAGAGAGAGAGAGAGAGAGAGAGAGAGAGAGTGAGAGAGAAAGTCTTGCTCCTGATCATATTCATTGCTTTTTCATCCTTGGTCGAACGAGTGCGCAAAGGCAGACAGTGTATAATCCTTCCATTCCAATACAATGAGTATTCTGCATTAGGAGCTTATTAACATCATTTCACCATTCCCATCGTCTTTTTTTTTCTTCCACAGACATTATTCCTTCATTTATTTGGCTTCCTGCGCTCTGTGTCTTGATTCTTGTGTGTGTGTGTGTGTGAGAGAGAGAGAGAGAGAGAGAGAGAGAGAGAGAGAGCAAATCCTAGCAGCCAACGAATGAAAAAAAGCTGAACCCAGTCTAAATTTTCTCTCTGATTACAAAAGTTAAAATATTCTACAAGAGTCATTTTAGAACTCTTTATGATGGCTGTACGATCACCTTCCCCTCTACACTTGGTTTTGTACAAAACTGATTAAAGTTTTCCTATTTGAGAGTAACAGAAAACATCTGCTGGCTTTGAGTACCTTCGTGATGAGGGAAAGTTGGTCTAATCACAAACAAGTGCAAGCACAAAAAAAAAAAAAAAAAAAAATCTTTCATAAATTGAAGCTCTCATGTTTTATGTCTTAATTCTAACTAATAACATAATGACTTCCCTATTTCCTGTCATGTAACAACATTCAGTTTGAAAGATTTAACTTCGAAAATTACGGCAATCTTCCTAATTTCTTAACTAGAAATAAAAAAAAAAACGGAGTATCCTGCTTTCAAGGGGTTAACCTAAATGATTTCACACAACTCAAGAAGTTCAGAGGATTGCAGAATCAAGTAAAGATAGAGATTATGTCTGTAGCAGATTCTATTAAGCAGGTAAAGTTACTAAAATGTGACAACTACGAAAAAGGGATTTTTATTATGCTGTCGTTTCCAAACTTTTTGCCCTAATTGCTAATTAATGATTACTTGGTTAATTACCGTAAACTGACGTTGCACCAATGATGGGCATTGGCTCCGTATCTTATACTGCTATTTAAGGGGATTTAGTCAGTTGTGATTCTTATCTTATTAATTACACACAGATATCTTCCTCTGGAACCACCTAAAAGTAATTTTTTGCCTCAGAAAATTGATCCCTAACAGCGAGTGTGCACACAGGATACAATCTAGCATTTATCACGCCTTTAAGGTGTCAATTGTTTTTCTCAACCCTTGTTCAAATTCATTTTGGTGCTAGCTTCTCAGTTGCGCAAGGTATTCGATTCTAAACGCCTGCTTATGTTACTTTTCTTTTCAAGAAAAAATGTAAAAATACCCCGAAGTTTTTTCGGCGCAATCGAGTTTTTTGTACAGTGTACAATGCTGTATGAAACTCTCAGCCACAGCCCATGAAACTCTCAGCTGCTGCCCATGAAGCTTTCAGCAACGGCCCGGTGGTGGCCTATGTTGTTGGCACCTATAGAGGTGCCAGAGGCACGATCACGGATAACTTTAACCATAAATAAAATAAAATAAAAACTACTAAGGCTAGAGGGCTGCAATTTGGTATGTTTGATGATTTGAGGATGCATGATCAACATGCCAATTCGCAGCCCTCTAGCCTCAGTAGTTTTTAAGATCTGAAGGCGGACAGAAAACGTGCGGACGGACAGACAAAGTCATCTCAACCGTTTTCTTTAACAGAAAACTAAAAAGGGTGAAGCATTTAATGGCAAGGATTATCTCTCCCACTATCAACATTCCCTTTACTTCTATATACAATTTTCTTCCACACTTTTCAGCAACTTTCTTCCGGAAGGGTCTTTGGAAAATAGAACTCAACTGTACTAGATTTCCTGTTTTTTTTACGACTTGTGGATTTATGTAGTACCATTAACCTACTCTGCTTCCGGCAATACACTACAGTGCTTCGGTTAGTAAAATCTCTTTGCCTTTGAAAGAGGTTTTACTCTGTTTGCCTCGTCATTATGGTTTATACTGCATTTCTAAAATGACTGAAAAATCTATGATGCCAGCCTAAGTTAGTACTGTAATTTTATATAATTGCTGGAAGATATTGTAAAAAGCTTGGTAATAACTTTCCATTTCTTTCTGTTGGTTTTACCTATACCAGATTTTTTCTCTCTCTCTCGCTCTCCAGAATAGAGAAACTCGTCATTTTAGACGAGGAGGAATGTTTCACGTCTTAATGGTAAAAAAGTTCAGTCTCCCTGTTTTCAAAACATATGATGGAATTGTCATCATTAAGGAATGTTACAGTCTTCTTTTTCTTCCGACCTTATTAATCCCACTGTATAGCAAAAATGTTACAGAGTCGGACAAAAGTTAATTTCCTTCACGAGTTCTTATCACCCCGACAAGGAACTTGCAGTAACCGAGGAAAAACGGTAAAGGCTTAATTCTGTTGACCATTATAGGTGATACTAGCAGGCAAAGGCAGTAGAGAACACTGTTCTAAACTCTAATAAGCATTTAGATACAAAAGACCACGTCATGCTCCTTAAAACGTCAATACCATAAAGTTCATATCGAATGATTATACATAGTCTGATAGTCCCTCAGAGTACAGCCGTAAACACAAGGATGATCTCAGAACGCAGAAGTTAGTTATCTTTCTCCCCCACAAAAGACCTCATTCTAACCTGTTAATACTTTGCCAATAACCTTAGGAATTCAATGGACTCTCGCGCATCATCGTGTATTGGAATGTTAAAACCACAATCTCATAGGGTAGGCAAATACTCTATCTGAAAATTAAATCTAAGAAAAAAAAATTAAGATCACATACTTGCATCGACCACGGAAAACATAAGGGTTCCAACACTCCGTTATTGAGCCGTGTCCGTTCGTACACCCAGGAAACGAGATTTCAGGCTTTCTAAACTGAACCACATTTTGCACATTTACCTCCACCACAAACTGAATGCTCCCTTTCTCGTGATTATGGAGAATAAAACACCTACAGCCATTCAGTGAAACGGATCAGTTTTTCTTTTTTATAATGAAAAACCATTATAAACTGCAATAACTCGAAAAGTTAACATAATTTTGAGCACACTAAGCAAATGAAAATGGACTCCAATATCTGAGTTATTGGCTACCAAAAATATCACTTGGCAAATAAAAGCAAACAAGTAAAAATAATTGGAAAAAAAAAGGTTTATTTCTCCCGGCCATCATCGTGTTTCTAATTAGCCATTTGAGGGATTTTGGCACAAGTAAGGCCTCTTTTCCCTTTTACCTCTCATGTAATTTACATTCGAGGGTTTCCTGCTTAGTGAAGCGTGGAGTGAAGAGAGCTTTAACTTTTTCTGTTTTCATGATTAAATAAATAGAGAGAGAGAGAGAGAGAGAGAGAGAGAGAGAGAGAGAGATGCTGCATGGCCAAGTTCTGGGAGAATCCAGAAGAGGAATATAAATGGAAAATGAGAGAGACGGACAGATGACAATTGTTACCTAGCATAGGTGTGAGAGTCTCCAGAGAGAGAGAGAGAGAGAGAGAGAGAGAGAGAGAGAGAGAGAAAAAGAAATGCTACCTAGGCAAGGTATAAGTGTTCCCATAGGGAAAAAAGGAAAGAGGAGAGAGAGAGAGAGAGAGAGAGAGAGAGAGAGAGAGAGAGAGAGAGAGAGAGAGAGAGGAGAGAGAGAGAGAGAATCTATTTGACCAAGGCCTGAAATAAATGGGGGAAGAGACACAGACAGACAGACAGAAACATTTATTTGGCCAAGGCTTGAGAGAGAGAGAGAGAGAGAGAGAGAGAGAGAGAGAGAGAGAGAGAGAGAGAATAAATGCTACCCAGTCAGGTATGAGTTTTCCATAATGGGATATATAAGGAAAAAGAAAAGAGAGCAAGAGAGAGAGAGAGAGAGAGAGAGAGAGAGAGAGAGAGAGAGAGGGAGGACAGACAGACAGACAGACAGAGAAATTTATTTGGTCACGGCCTGAAATAAATGAGAGAGAGAGAGAGAGAGAGAGAGAGAGAGAGAGAGAGAGAGAGAGAGAGAAATGAAATCTAATTTTGGCAAGGCCTGAAATAAATGGAGGAAGACAGACAGACAGACAGACAGAAATTTGTTTTGAAGGCCCTTTGTTTGAGAGAGAAGGCCTAGAGAGAGGAGAGAGAGAGAGAGAGAGAGTAAATCTATTTGGCCAAGGCCTGAAATAAATGGAGGAAGACAGAGACAGACGGACAGACAGAAATTTGTTTGGCCAAGGCCCTAGAGAGAGAGAGAGAGAGAGAGAGAGAGAGAGAGAGAGAGAGAGAGAGAGAGAGAGAGAGAGAGAGAGAGAGTAAATCTATTTGGCCAAGGCCTGAAATAAATGGAGGAAGACAGAGACAGACGGACAGACAGAAATTTGTTTGGCCAAGGCCTAGAGAGAAGAGAGAGAGAGAGAGAGAGAGAGAGAGAGAGAGAAGAGAGAGAGCTCGCATAAATTTTAATCTTTTTGCGTTTTGAAATATACAACTATTCGCAGAAGGTCAGCTGCTGTGGAATTGCATGATTTAAAAAAAAAAAGTTCCCTGAATATCTTTTCAGGCCTGTGCAAACGCAAAGAGGAATTTTATATCATCATCCCACTAAAGAAAATCTAACAAAAATAATGAAATTGTAGGAAAAAAAAAAAAAAAAAGAGCACCACAAACTTTCTGGGGCCAGAAAATTAAAGTGGGAATTTCGTGGGAGTTACTCCACCCAAGTGAGCAATTCCAACGACCATATGCAATGACATAAGGTCGTCCTTATTTAAATGAAATTTGCCATGGGAGGTCTCTCTCTCTCTCTCTCTCTCTCTCTCTCTCTTCTTCTTCTTCTTCTTCTTCTTCTTCTTCTTCAAAAGAAGATTTAATATATTTTATACATCTTTAGGTTCATGTGTATTTATAACTTATTACAATTAGTGAAAAGCGTGATATTAAATACAAATAATTTTTATCATTATTACACCCAAAAAGTAGTTTTTGTTCGCATGCTATCATTAAAGCTATCTTTATCACAACTGCGGTATAATGCTATATACTTTTTTTGCCATTAATCAAAGGCTACATATCCTAGTTAGGTAAAAATACCAGATAGTACCAGAGTCATTCAATTAATAAAACGTCACTATGGGAAACTGGTAGAGATAAATAAACTCTATAAACGTAAGATAAAAAAAAAAGAAGAAAACAGTTCGAGACCACAGCAAAAAATCAGGGACCTCCTCGTAAATAATATCGTAAGAGTTTCAATAGTTCCTGAACAGTCATGTGTCAAAAGATCATGCCAGATAAGGAGAGATGGAGTTATGCATCATGGTACTTAAAAAATTAGAAATCAAAATTAACACTCAGGAGTGGCTTGGGATGACCTCGCTCCAATACGTGAATTCCAATCCAACCGCAGGAGGCAGGTTGGTTTTCATTTATTCCCCATCGATATTCAAGGCTTTTAGGACGAACTTAGCCAAAGAGGGTCAGCGTATACATTTATTCATATGTTGAGGCTGTGTGGCACATAGCTCAGATCACATGTTAAGAACGAGATTACGACCGGAATAATGTACACAGTCCGTGCAGCTGTAAATGGGTTCCAGCATCTACTGGAACCAAGAACAGGGTATCCTAGTATTAACTCCATTCCTAAAGGTATGCTAAGAAACCAGAAGGATGTGCCCTTCAAAGGTATCAACCGCTCCAAAGGGGAAAAAAGGTTTGTATTGATTTATATATATATATATATATATATATATATATATATATATATATATATATATATATATATACACATACAGTATATATACACACATACACACATACATACACACACACACACACACACACACACACACATATATATATATATATATATATATATATATATATATATATATATATATATATATATATATACATATATATATATATATATATATATATATATATATATATATATATATATATATATATATATATATATAATATATATATATATACATATACATATATATATATATATATATATATACATACATATATATATATATATATATATATATATATATATATATATATATATATATATATATATATATATATATACATATACAAGTATATATTTCCAGAGCCAGCTTAAGTGACTCCTGGAGAAAAACACAATGGTCCCAATCACGTTTATACTTCAACTGCTAAATCGTGTATGAATTCCATATTACCCACTTCAAGCACCTACTCACAAAAATTCATCAGCAGCTCACCGCATGCCCCAACAAGCACTGCACCATACACCACGGTATCTTACAAGCACTGCCCTGCTTCCTTGATGCTAAGGCCATTCCTTTCTAATACCTGTTTTCTAGGTCTTTATCCCTTCTTCCCTCCTACTTGTTATTTCACTCTTCACCGATCTATTGTCATCCATTCTTTTCATTTTTGACCCAACCCATCTCGAAATACTCTGATCTATCCTTTCATCTATGTTCATTTCTCCAATTACAATTCTTCTTGTGCTACATTAAATCCATCTGAGCATCTACACCTTTTATTCTTTCACTTGTATTTAAAAGCCACACCTCACTTACATAAAGGAGAGCTAGCTCAACAATCCATACAAATCCATCTCAGCTTACATAGATAACAAGTCTCCTCATAAGCCTTAAGCTTCCGTACACATACTGTAACCTTTCTTGTTTCACTTACCTCTTTTCTTACCCTACCATCATCTTTTGTATCTACTCATAGATACTTGTGTAAATTACCTGCTCCCATTCGTCTACCAGCCATCTGAACATTCTTTTATCCATCTTACTGGTTTCCATTTACTCTCACAACCTTGCTTCTCTCAAAGTTCCTCTTAACTTTTACCACTTGCAAATACTTTCAAACCCTCTTAATAACTTTAGTAGCTTTGCTTCATTATTTCAAATTAATACCGAATCATCAGCAAACATCAAACATTCCAAACTCCATTCACAACTAATATTCTTATCCCATAACCTTGGACCTACGCCTACTGTCCTTCCTCTGACCTCTCGTATTACTCCATCAATACAGATACTAAACAGCCACGGATACATAAAATATCTTGTCTCTAAGTCACTTTTGCACCAGTACAGTCACTCTCCCACCTACACAACGCGTGTTTCAGTTCCACCAATTAAAATTTTAATAACTCTCAGCTCCTTACCTTCTTTACCATACAATCTCACCACCATCCAGTTTACCGCTGTCAGTTCTATCATATGATATTTTTAGGTCCTTGTATGTCGCATACAGAGTTTTCTTTTTAACTTATAAAGCCCATTACATAACTGTTTCATAAATACTTGATCCTCTACCTGTCCTCCTGTCACCTATTTTACTTTATCGAAAACATGTAGCACACCTTTTCTGATATCCCAAGTAACGTTATGTCCTGTAGATGCTCTACTGTATACATTGTATACAAAAGTTATTCCTCTCCCCTACTCATCTGGAATCTCTCCCTTATCTAGATATTCCTTACAAAATGACCCTGATATTTTTGCTAAGACAGACTGATCCCTCCTTTTAACATGGTATCTAACAGACTGGCATCTAACAAGTGCCAATGAGCAACAGAGATTCTCTGAGACACACTGGTTCATTTAAAACTATACACTAGGTACTATCCAATGCTTCCGCTTGTACTACTTTGCACCCTTTCTGTGGATCAAACTTGGTCTCTGGGTCCATAATTTGAACCAACTGAAATACTATATACGGATTATTCGATATCAGTTTAACAAAATTTAGCCCCGTTATTCTGTAGAATTTTTTTAGATATAATATATTTACAAGTGAAACCTTCGAAACTCATTGTGGCCCGAGGAACCACGGCTTAAAAAGAAACTTGGATTTACAGAACGTTTTTTAATTCCTGCACAAGTAAGACTTTACAATATCCCCCAACCCTTTTTACTATTACTTACTAATCTTCCCTTGTATACAAGGGTGTGACGGCGTTCGAACCAACGTGAATTCCCTTAAACCAATGATATTACGCAAAGCTTGGCCGAAATATTGATTCCATGGTTCCAGAGAGGAAGTTGAAAATATGATAGCTTTACACCACCAATACATACATAAATACAGACGCTGGACAAACTTTGATCAGAAAAGGTTACTTTAGCTGAATTGAGTTAAAAACTAATAGCGTTTTACGCTTCCATATCATTTACCGAGGTCGGATAGCAACTACTTTAGGTATGAGAGCACGATTGACATGGAATTCGAACCGCAGGCAACTGAAAGAACATAAATTAAAACTCACTCAACGTCTGTGACACCTCATCTAGAAGGCCATCATTAATACAAAATATAACCAGTACTTGCGCATGACGATTCTGACAGTTGATAAATTAGAAAAAAATAGAAACGCGAGAACTCTCATAAGAAAAGAAAAGAATAACAACGTATAATAAAGCCGTGAGGTTGATAAAGTAAAAGATAAAAAACCTGGATGACTTTAACACGGCCATAAAGGAAATTTAGGTGAGGGAAAAATAATATCTTGAGGTGAGGCCCAATTTATGGTAAGCTGATAAAATTAAAACAAGAATGCACGGCAGTAACCGGGAGAAATATTTCAGAAGGAGCGCAGAAGACCTCTTGCCAGGAATTCTCCCCGAAAGAGAGAGAGAGAGAGAGAGAGAGAGAGAGAGAGAGAGAGAGAGAGAGAGAGAGAGAGAGAGAGAGAGAGAGAGTTTCCACTATAAATTATTTGCAGCCCCATGGTTCTCTTGCATCCTTTTATTTTCGGCCATCTTGGGGATTACACACTTTCTTAGCAGGTGGAACTTTACTTGCTGTATATCCTATTTCTTTGTGCGTGTGAACGCGCGCGTGTTAATACTTGGAGTGTTCGTAACTACGCGGCGTGAACTCTTTCTTTTGTTATACCACGTCCTTCGTACATCCCAACACTTTCCCTTTCCTTTCCCATCGTAAGCAGTGCTGGCTACCTTTACTTAATTTTGTGGTAAACTATGAATAGCTGTGAATGTATGTATGTTTGTATGTATGTACACTTATGCTCAATGGAAGAATACTGAGCTCACATTCACAAGGTCAACGGCTCGACCCCTGACTCCATAAGTTGACACACCTGCCTGTGTCACCCATCTGTCTATGTGACCCACCTATTTATGTGACACATCTGTCTATGTGACACATCTGTCTGTGCGACACATCTGTATGTGACACATCTATGTGACACATCTGTCCATGCGACACATCTATGTGACCCACCTGTCTATGTGACATCTGTCTATGTGACCCACCCGTCTATGTGACACTTCTGTCTATGTGACCAACGTGTCTATGTGACACTTCTGTCTATGCGATACATCTATGTGACCCACCTGTCTATGTGATAAACCTGTCTATGTGACCAACCTGTTTTTGAGTTCTAGCCAAAGCTGGTTATCAAAAAAGGACCATCGAGTTAGCAACCTCATCTAAAAACACATGTTGATAACCAGAGGGGTAACTTCTGGAACTATATATCCAGAAGTAACAGCAAAAATGACAACTCTAATAAAAAAATTTCTTGGTCAACAGACATCAGAAAGGACGATACATGACGTAATTCCCGCCCCCTCCCTCCCCATAATTAACCTTTACTTCCTATGTAATAATTTAGCTACGATTGTTAACATTAAACCAAGACTTCCGCGAATTAATTTGCATTAACCATATATCATCGCCATAACAACCAACGTCTCTATACTGTTGTGTTTTGCTTTCAACTCTGACCACTAGACATATTTTATAGAACAGCAGATGTAAGTGAATCATTAACTTTTCACGGTGCTCTATTTCAAACAACATAAAATTTCCCTAATTCACTGTAACAGCTAAAATTTCATGAGTTACTTTCTATTCTTTTTTGTATCACCAGCCTCTCGACCCAGAAAAAAGTAATAAAAAACAAGAAAACGAAATTACGTAATTAGCGATGATGCAATGGAAATTAAAGCCCGATGTTGCAAAAGCATAAGCAGACACACACACACACACACACACACACACAACCAGCATGCCATCGGGTGAGGCGAATCAACAATGAATAATTTACACGGCCATTGCATTAAAAACTTTGACTAACAAATCACCTGCAATTAGTACTACGCATGCAGTTACGAAATCACTTAAAAACTGCGTTTTCAGAAACAGGGGGAGCGACAATAACCTCTCGGTTGCCAAAGCTGCCTGGATTATGCTTCACTTTTATTTCACCTGTCGTCTGCTTCCTCTTTTGTCATTCATGCTGGCATTTGATATCGTTTGCTTTTGAAGTTGCGATGGTGTTACAGCTATAAAGAGCACGGTGTCTAAGGCGATTTATAAAGCGCCTTTTTATGTTGTACACAGTTCCAATGAAAATTCCACGAGAGAGAGAGAGAGAGAGAGAGAGAGAGAGAGAGAGAGAGAGAGAGAGAGAGAGAGAGAGAGAGAGAGATAATAATAATAATAATAATAATAATAATAATAATAATAATAATAATAATAATAATAATGAAAGTAAGTTTCCAACAATAATAGCGAAAGTTACCTTCCGGTTTAGGATATAGTGTATACAACATACTTATGGCATACATACGCTCTTTGACCAATATACTTAACGTTAAAACGCCTTAAATCAATACAATTATTCCATCTGAATACTCCAAATTACCCCTCTTATGTTTTACTGCTTTCCATGGAAGTTAAAATGAAAGTCGCTTACTATATTTCTTGAAATTTTGTCGATTACTTCCATCAAATATTCTGCTGCCATTCTCGCATTGCACGAAATAACCCGGTCGGTAGATCTTAAAAAGACATTTAAATTATACTTCAACTGATTGAGTAACATCAACCATATATCGACGTAACAGCTACAAAGGTCATCGATAATGATTAATAACAGAGAAAAAGGTCGTTTGAAATATGGTAATATACAGTTTTGCTAACATATAAGAAATAATTTCTACATGGCTGTCACTGGGCTCGAAAATTGTCAAAAGACTTCACCGACCTTACGGAAGGTAATTGATAAAGCATAAGAGTTCAAGAACAGTTATTGTTGGAGTGAGCTAAATACAGCGATCCAAGGAGCACTGGGACCCACCCACCCACCCCAAAACAAAACAAAAAACACCAGGTTGCACTGAGGTCGAAAACATCAACTAAGAGTTGCTATGAACTCAAACAAACAAACAATCGGCACAAACGTGCTTAAAACGCAAACAGCAACCTCCTGAAATTTGGAATATCTGGGTTCGCATTACATTGAAAAAAACGGCGACCCTTGTTGTACTGACTCGTGTACAGCAACCTTGTTGCCAGCAAACCTTGTTGCGTTGACCTCGTGTACAGCAAACCTTGTTGTACTGACCTCGTGTACAGCAACCTTGTTGCACTGACCTCGTGTACAGCAACCTTGTTGCACTGACCTCGTGTACTGCAAACCTTGTTGCACTGACCTCGTGTACAGCAAACATTGTTGCACTGACCTCGTGTACAGCAAACCTTGTTGCACTCTGACCTCGTGTAAGGCACACCTTGTTGCACTGACCGTGTACAGCAAACCTTGTTGCACTCTGACCTCGTGTACAGCAAACCTTGTTGCACTCTGACCTCGTGTACAGCAAACCTTGTTGCACTGACCTCGTGTACAGCAAACCTCGTTGCACACTGACCTCGTGTACAGCAAACCTTGTTGCACTGACCTCGTGTACAACAAACCTTGTTGCACTGACCTCGTGTACAGCAACCCTTGTTGCACTGACCTCGTGTACAGCAACCCTTGTTACACTGACCTCGTGTACAGCAACCCTTGTTGCACTGACCTCGTGTACAGCAACCCTTGTTGCACTGACCTCGTGTACAGCAACCCTTGTTGCACTGACCTCGTGTACAGCAACCCTTGTTGCACTGACCTCGTGTACAGCAACCCTTGTTGCACTGACCTCGTGTACAGCAACCCTTGTTGCGCTGACCTCGTGTACAGCAACCCTTGTTGCACTCTGACCTCGTGTACAGCAAACCTTGTTGCACTGACCTCGTGTACAGCAAACCTTGTTGCGCTGACCTCGTGTACAGCAACCTTGTTGCACTGGCCTCGTGTACCGCAAACCTTGTTGCACTGACCTTGTGTACAGCAACCCTTGTTGCACTGACCTCGTGTACAGCAAACCTTGTGGCACTCTGACCTCGTGTACAGCAAACCTTGTTGCACTGACCTCGTGTACAGCAAACCTTGTTGCACTGACCTCGTGTACAGCAAACCTTGTTGCACTGACTTCGTGTACAGCAAACCTTGTTGCACTGACCTCGTGTACAGCAAACCTTGTTGCACTCTGACCTCGTGTACAGCAAACCTTGTTGCACTCTGACCTCGTGTGCAGCAAACCTTGTTGCACTCTGACCTCGTGTACAGCAAACCTTGTTGCACTCTGACCTCGTGTACAGCAAACCTTGTTGCACTCTGACCTCATGTACAGCAACCCTTGTTGCACTCTGACCTCGTGTACAGCAAACCTTGTTGCAATCTGACCTCGTGTACAGCAAACCTTGTTGCACTCTGACCTCGTGTACAGCAAACCTTGTTGCACTCTGACCTCGTGTACAGCAAACCTTGTTGCACTCTGACCTCGTGTACAGCAAACCTTGTTGCACTCTGACCTCGTGTACAGCAAACCTTGTTGCACTCTGACCTCGTGTACAGCAAACCTTGTTGCACTCTGACCTCGTGTACAGCAAACCTTGTTGCACTGACCTCGTGTACAGCAAACCTTGTTGCACTGACCTCGTGTACAGCAACCCTTGTTGCACTCTGACCTCGTGTACAGCAACCCTTGTTGCACTGACCTCGTGTACAGCAACCCTTGTTGCACTCTGACCTCGTGTGTACAGCAACCCTTGTTGCACTGACCTCGTGTACAGCAACCCTTGTTGCACTGACCTCGTGTACAGCAACCCTTGTTGCACTGCCCTCGTGTACAGCAACCTTGTTGCACTGACCTCGTGTACAGCAACCCTAGTCCAACAGTTTTAAAAAGTAAATTAGGAACTCAAGCCTTCCTAGTTGTAGTCGTACTGGAAAAGAAATACAACTAAGAGTACAGTGAGCTTAAAAGCACTGAGCTCTAAAGTTAGCAACAGGATTCATAGAGAATCAGAAAAAAACAACCCTTGATGCACTTCTTTTAAAAGCAGAAGCTTATTTTGCACTGAGTTTTTAACAGTAACCTGACTCCAATGAAAGAAATGCATGTGGTATTAAGATAGGAAACAGTGATCTGGAGTTCCACTGAGTCCGAAGAAGGCAACTTAGTTAAGTTTGGAGAAAGCAACCTGATTTAAACTGAGCCCAAAACACAGCAACCTGAGTAGTA
>NC_089752.1:22593000-22598000 GCF_040412425.1 Macrobrachium rosenbergii | reverse complement strand
TAATAATAATAATAATAATAATAATAATAATAATAATAATAAGAAAATTCCAAAAGACTGATAACAACCTCTCACACCTGAAAAGAGAGGAGTCTTCCTTCTGTTACGCTTACCATTATATGCCCCTGAAATATAAGTAATATAATCATAGTTTCCAAGAGATAAAATTACGTAGACTTTGGAAATAGAAAAATAATTCTAAAATATAAGAATATACATATGAATGCATATATATGTGTATATATATAATCATGAGACATACATTAAATTTATACATATACAATATATGTATATATATATATATATATATATATATATATATATATAATATATATATATATATATATATATATATATATATATATATATATATATATATATATATATATATATATATATATATATATATATATATATATATATATATATATATATATATATAATATATTATATTATATATATATATATATGTATATATATATATATATATATATATATATATATATATATATATATATATATATATATATATATATATATTTAAAAATACGTTTAATTATAATTTGAAATGGTGCCTGTTTCAGTTCAACAGAGAACAACACCGTGTTAGTGAAATGAATTCAAACATTAGTAAGCGCTTATGTTCCCCTCTTTATCCTCAAACAAAATATCACAAGAATAAAAAATAACGGCCAACTACATCAATTAAGACTTGAAAATGTTAATAATGCGGGAACATACATTTAAATGAAATAAAACGTGGAATACCCTTTGGTCAAAATTCCCATTACGAGAGAGAGAGAGAGAGAGAGAGAGAGAGAGAGAGAGAGAGAGAGAGAGAGAGAGACTTTTCACAGTTCAGCAATCACGGCAAATTAAGTCATAAATCACTGAAACCCGGTTCTCTTAAGTGAGAACCAGCCTATTCTATCGTTAAATTGGAAAAAAGTATAAATCTTTAAAATAAGCGTCAAAAAAAGAGAAAAAAATCCATACAACAAAGAAATTTATAAAAACACAACAAACATAAAATTACAGAGCTCAAGTAAGAACTCCTATTTACCTTCTGGTCTTATTTAAAACACTAAACGCCCGCAACATTTTACAAATTCAGTCAACTACGACTCCCTAGTCAGGTTCTTTTAGTAAGGCTATAAAAGAGGCCCAAATGAAGGAAAGGGCGGAAAATGAATAAAGAAGAGAGCCATTAACTCAACCGCGAGTATTATATTATATATAATCTTCGGTTCGTAACTACCTCGTTTTCTGTGAGTTATGGTGCCCGGTTAGCAGCCACTTTCTTTGGCTCCTCCGGAACTTTAAGCTAAGACCTGCTATATTTCATTTATCCTCGTTATTAACATCTCTCTGGATTTTCCAAACCCGCTGCGAGAAAGCCAGCGCTGGAAAGGGAACTTCTTACCTTCTTTTTCCACATTCGTAAGGTGTGGGAGTTTATTCAATTTTTAGTTTGTTTGTAAAAGAAAACTATTGCGTCGGCTTTGTCTGTCCGTCCGCACTTTTTCTGTCCGCCCTCAGCTCTTAAAAACCACTGAGGCTAGAGGGCTGCAAATTGGTATGTTGATCATCCAACCTCCAATCATCAAACATACCATATTGCAGCCCTCTAGCCTCGGTAGATTTTATTTTATTTACGGCTAAAGTTAGCCATAATCTTGCGTCTGGCAACGTCATAGGACCACCGAAAGATAGATCAATTTTCGGTGGCCTTGATTATACGCTGTAGAGGCTGTACAGAAAACTCGATTGCGCCGAAGAAACTTCGGCGTATTTTTTGTTTTTATTCTTTTCAACGTACACGAGCTTCTAAATAAATATCCCTGTTTTAATATAAATATATATATATATATATATATATATATATATATATATATATATATATATATATATATATATATATATATATATATATATATACACACACACACACACATATATATATATATATATATATATATATATATACATACATACATACATACATACATACATACATACATATATACAGCAAGTAATTAATATTCATCATATTTCAAATAAAGATTCTGGCTGACAATCTATACCTCGTTACCCATGCATAAACCTAACACTCTTCTCACTTGATACTTCGAATCGAGGTGGAAGTAAACAAACATTTTCGACATTTTGAGAGTTGTGTCTAAACGAATTTAACACTCTTGTCATCGTGTTTCAACACAGTCAAACGGTTTTTTCCTATGAGTAAAAGAACCATTTGTACGTATTAAATTCCAAAATACATTAGCTACATTAACGGATACAAGGTTCTGTTCCTCATTTTCTGCAACAACGAATATGCTTAATTTGTCAAAAATACAATTTCAAAATAATATGTCATAAAAAATACCCACATTTATGGAGGGTACGTATTAGAGCTGGAAAACAATTTAGAAAAATAAAAAATTTTCATTCAAATATTTCGCATTTTTATTCGCTGAGAAAGTACGTGGACTCTGAGAATAGTAATAAGTCCCATTTAAGCCTTGTTATAATTTACCGGTTCCGAAGGATCTGTGATTAAAAGAAATGTGAAAATCAGGATCTAAATTACGAGGCTGAGACAGGTAACCTTTTAGGAAAAGAAACAGCGTAATATGACTCTGAGTGACGGGAAAGGCGCTTATACGTCAGCCACTACAGCATCCCATCACCAGCCAGAAATAATCTTGAGTTTGCGTGTCCAGCACCATCACCGCCTCTCCCAACTATTATGGATTTCGGCTCCAACTAATCAAAGACAGAACGCGGAGGTTGGGCGTCTCGAGGAGGGGCGCCGTCGCACTTGTATGAGGACACTTTTCACATTCCGGTTATTCCAGAATAACGAACGAAAATGTGGAAAGTTTACAAAGGTAGTTTGGTAGTCTACGAAAGGTCGCTGAACGAGATTAGTTCGGAAGGAAAGTTCTTAAACGACCGTACCAGTGCCACAAATGAGGGGGGCCACTATCCCCGAAAACATCGACTGAATGAAAATAAATATATAAGGATAATAACATGAACATATTTACTTAATCAAAACAATTAAAAGGATTATACAAAACATATTTGCAATGAACGATTTGCAATTTACATTTATTATCACAAAAATATCAGCGCAATGTCTGGCTATCGTCTTCAACCGAAAGAGGCGGCATTAAATCTTAAACAACTACCACCTCCATGAATAGAGAGAGAGAGAGAGAGAGAGAGAGAGAGAGAGAGAGATGCGTTTCGATCACAAACAGATAAGCATTAATAAACTGCAAGGCATGTGAACGATCTGTCTTAACGAAAACATTGCTCTAAGTTCTCTTTTTATATTCAAAGTAATCCCATGAGGCTTTTAGTAAAGCAAAATTGGTTTTATAGTCATTTTATTTCATGGGTAATAATGATTCTATCTATTTTGCATTAACTCTACATCTCTACATTCTTAGCAGGTTTCTGGTTCACAGAGAGGACATTCTGGACTAAAAACTCTTTCACTGAATATATTTGCGTAACACGAATTAGGAAATAAGAGGTCATGGCATCTTATAGGTGTACCCACTTTGAATTTCATCGAAGTTACATATAAAAAAGAAAAATGTTTCACAAAACAACCTGGATACATTTTATTTTAGTTGCGTTATTAACAACCTTTTTATTGCTTCCTCGTTATTCCCGCAATCAAAACCTCGTAGAAATTACGCTTCATATAAACAGGGGTATCAAAAAATGAGTACACTTTTCAACATTTATGAACTAATTTCACACAACCCGACGGAAATCTTTTCGTACAATTTTGTAATAAGCTTGTTTTTTTTTCGCTCACATCTCCAACAACCGTTCTAAAAGAACAAAAGCAATACTTTTTTGGTTCTAATTCAGGCTATTAACCAGCAAAATAATGACGGCTTGATTTGCACGAGTACATATGTTTTAAATTAAACAACTTGAATGCGCCATACAAAAAATCAGCTTCATTGCCAATTGAGTCATCTATTTTCCAATTATTTGGCAATTATGATAACGGCCTCTCGCTCGATAATTACAATTTCAGAGCCTAAGTGGAAGATAGTTATTACCATCATAAATCGCGCATCATCTGCTGAACCGGCTCTTGCTCACTCATGAAATGACATGTCATAATGACTCCAATAATCCTGCTCATTATGATAAGCAATCATCTAAGTGTTCAATGGTGAAATTGTACCTTTCAATTGCCAATATAAATATAATGAGTTATCGGGAATCTTCATTTCATGCGACAATCCTACGTATATCAATAAGTAACAGACTTTCTGATTATGATTCTTCTGGCCCGATATTCTGGATGCAGCTTCTCAGCGAAAGGAGACATTCTGGGTTAGTTATTTTTCGGTTAGCAGGCTCTTTGAAAAATTGTTTACCACAAGGAGTTTATTTTCCTATGGTGACAATGGTTCCACTTGGTTGAAAATTCTTTAGCAAGGATCATTCTTCATTTGTTTAAACGGGTCATATTTTATCTGTTACCTATTTATTTTACTTCATTAGACAAAAGATTTCATAACACCGACATTCTTTTACAGACTTTGTGACACTCGCATGTTTCAGATCAATATCTTATCTGGAATATCTGGTAATGGGTGACTGACACCAGCCTTTATGATATGCGGTTTTACAGTGATGTGTTTTGACTCGCCACAATCATAGAAGCTACGCTGATAATGGATTTACTAATCACTGTATTTCTAAGGAAATTATCCATCTTATTCTTTTTTTTTTTACACCTCTGAAATTTGGCTGATGCAATCTTTCCTGAAATGTATTTATTCTTCCTTAATGTTGCCAACGTTAACTTTTATTTGGCACACGATTTTGTTACTGGGTCACCTTCTGAAGGAGTCCGTTTTTACCTGAAATCCATAACTTTCAGACTCTTAAATGTTATGGCACTAGATTACCGTGATCAAGAAAAATCAGAGAAAGTTCAGTGCTCGAGAATCTATTTTTGG
>NC_089752.1:22530500-22588000 GCF_040412425.1 Macrobrachium rosenbergii | reverse complement strand
TTGAGGGTAACCGTGTACTTAGCATAATTCCATTTGGTAATAACTCGGGTGCTGTAAGCTCAAGGCCAGTGTATGACCACAGAAGATAAAAATCTGTTTTTGACTAGTCAGTTAATTTACACTTCTAAAAGTCATTAATACAGTCTTACATATCTGCAAGTAAAAGGATTCAATAAAGGACGTTGCTTTATTATTGACAGCAGTAAGGCAATGTGTTTTAATGTTAAGTTCTGACTGCTAGAATAAGTGTTTTCTAGTTGGGTTAGTGAATATGATAAGTTGTTTTCTAGCTTCATAACTGAACATGAAAAATTGTGAGTTGGCTATATCTGAACCAGCGGTATCTAAAGGGCTACCTTAGGTTCGAGGCTAGTATTATGAAAATGACATTAACTTCTCATTTAATTGTTAGCTGCAATTTATTCACACGTATACTGGTCAGTTACAATATATGAAACATTGGAACGCACTCCAAAGCATTTTCAAGCTTGAAAATGCCTTTACAGTAAAGGCGAAAGAACTAGCACCCCGTCGGTTAGTTTCCCTGGCGGCCATATCCTTTATTCACGATTCAAATCACGCTGTTATTCCAGTGACGGAAGTTATGTTTATAATTTTTGTCACCATTTACATTTTCCTTCGGAGATTGCAATGCCCTTTACCCTTTCTACTGTTTTTGAATTTCCGATGGCACGCTATGACTAAGCCAGTGTTATATTTTACACACACACACATATATATAAATATATAGATCTATTTATATATATATATACATATACATATATATACTGTACATATACATTATACATTTATAATGCATATACAGATATAATATAATATATATATTATATATATATATATATAGTTAGTATATATATATATATATATATATATATATATATATATAAAGAGAGAGAGAGAGAGAGAGAGAGAGAGAGAGAGAGAGAGAGAGAGAGAGAGAGAGAGAGAGAGAGAGAGAGAGGAGAGAGAGAGAAATTTTATAATAGCTTGTACTGATGAGCCTTAGGTTTTGCTGGCGTTCATTGTCAATCCAGGCTCTGTTCTAAATCTCTGTCAAGGATATCAGCAGCTCTACTTCGTATTTGGGGGAGTACTGTCAAGGCTAACAATCATGTTGCAACACAGTCAGTACCACACAGCTGTTGTTCTCTAAAAAAAAATAATAATAATTTTGATGAGACTGTGTACTTAACCTCTGATACAATAGATACTAAGTGTATGCCTATTACACTTACGACATTTATGCTTAACCAAGTCGAAGGAACCGTCAATGATCTTAATAAGTAGTTTGAAATTTCAACGATGTCAAGAATAGTATCCGGACGAACAGCTTTAAAGATTTGAAATATTCCGCTACGATTTCGTAAAGCTCTGACCTCGAAAATTAATATATTTTTTGAGAAATATCTGAGAAATATCTCTCCAACAACATACTTATTACTGTTTTGTTTAAAATTACACACGTTCTAGAGAGAGAGAGAGAGAGAGAGAGAGAGAGAGAGAGAGAGAGAGAGAGAGAGAGAGAGAGAGAGGGAGAGAAAAATTACAAACTATATACTGCCGCTGTAGTAACTGGTCATCGACGAAAAGAGAAAAAAAAATATTAAAGAGAGAGAGAGAGAGAGAGAGAGAGAGAGAGAGAGAGAGAGAGAGAGAGAGAGAATATAACCAGGCGTGAATGCTGTTTTACAAATTTTCCAGAACATGAGAAAATCACGATATTATGCAGAGCGCATTGCTCGGTCTCTATCAAACACAATCAGCGAGCGAGTTTACATGTGTAAGTTAGTCACAAAAGTAAATTTAACGAGAACAGACAACACGTTTCACGCAAGAAGGAATTCACTGTTTACGCCAGCAACAACGTTTTAACATTTCATGGCCGATTTATTAACCAGATATTGACGCAAAGTTTTCTGAAATATCTTATTGCAGCCGACTGGAAACCGTTGAATACTTTCGAATTCAAGACTTACTTTCGAAAGGAACTTGCTTAATAGAATAGGAATTTTCTCTTATTAACAATATCACTAGCAAAACACTTTTATGGTGGCCCGTACCAGTCGTTATCCACAATATCATAAATAATAATAATAACCTATATATATATATATATATATATATATATATATATATATATATATATATATATATAAATGGGTGTATTTATATAATATGTGTGTGTGTGTATGTTCCACATACACTCTGAAACTCATTGAGTATTTTCAAACTAAACTTTTGTATACATATGACTTACTATCTCGAAAAGAACACTGTGGGGGTAAGACATCAATGGCACCCAAAGGTGGTTGGGAAGGGGTGACAGAGAGAGAGAGAGAGAGAGAGAGAGAGAGAGAGAGAGAGAGAGAGAGCAGAGGAGTGTTAGTGAGAAGAAAGAGGGAAAAAGACAAGGAGGGTTGGAGAAAGAGAGAGAGAGAGGGGGGGAGAGTGATTGAAAGAGAGAAATGAAGTGAGAGAGAGAGAGAGAGAGAGAGAGAGAGAGAGAGAGAGAGAGCTGATCGTGGTTGTCATTCAGTGTTTTCCAAGGTCATTGTCAGCTAATAATAATAATAATAATAATAATACACAATAATAATAATAATAATAATAATAATAATAATAGCTGTTCACTCATTTTAATTTGCATTATCCCACTTCATCGTCACCCTTCACCTCCCATTTTGAAAGGCCCTTGACACGAACGAAACTGTTGCGAATAACTGACAAGTAATTTTTTAATATGAAATGTTGACAACAGTTCATATCAAGTTATTATATTACATTTCTTCGAAATTAGAGGAAAAATAGCAAAGAAGCAAATCCTAAGAGTCAATTAAAGTTCCCTTGCAAGTCTGAAAATTCAATGACACAAAATAAAAATTGCATAACGTTATAACATGAATTTCTAGTAAAACGTTATAACAGTTGCTTCCACTCTGGCTCCATAACGAATCTCACTTCCGGTGAAGAAACTTGTTACGGAAAACGTATTAATAAATTTGGAAATTGCACCTGTACCGTACCAAGGTTATGATCTAACATCATATGCATACCAGTCGCCTGAATGATTCGAATGTTGCATCAACAAGGCTCTGTTTAAGTTTGACGAAATGCTCTTTACACACTAGAGACTATACTTCCTTGATCAGAATAATTTAAGAATTACTAAAGTTTACAGGCTTGAAGGTCGTCCTGGCATGTACATCACGTGAAATGTCTTTAATATTTTTATAATACACCAAAAACTGGGTACAATTTTTTTTATTAAAGGAAATGAATACAGAAGTTAATCAGTGCTTTACTATATAACTCAAGCTAATGCAGCTTCCTTTACAACAGATCATTTGTCTTCGAAACCAAATTTGGAACATTTTATTTATTTTTGTATTTTTTTACAGGAGACAAAAGTTTTCAGCTTTTCCTTTCCTCAAACTTTCCTCATCAAGGATAGTTTTCGGGTATACCTAATTTTCAGTCATTTTAAGAATCAAGTTATCCAGCATAACCTTCCATGGTTTGTTAAGTCAGCTTTATTTAAACGTTTCTAAGACGTGCAGTCAGAATATTCACATTTTCCTGGCGAATTCATTCTTCAAATAGAATATAAAATTTGCCTTATTGCCTTCAAGTATGTGAAAACTCTCTCTCTCTCTCTCTCTCTCTCTCTCTCTCTCTCTCTCCTCACAATTACTTCTTTTGTTTCCAGCTTTACCGTTACGTGTGCACGCTTGTGTAATCGCACTGTTATACATTGTTACAGTCACTTTATAAAGTTTTTGTGGAAAATCTACGACTAGTCCCCTATTAAACAAATCCAATGTTCTATCTTTAAATCCAATTTCTAGTCGTCTTCTACACAAGCACTCCCACTTAGAGTGAATCAGCACATCTGTCCTTCTAGCAGGCAGTATAGGAGTTTTGCGAAATATATATGCATGGGTGATGAATTATGACAGCTGCTAAGTTGCTAATTTTAGCTCTGTTTCTGATTTCGTTTCCTTTGGAATGCAATGCTAATACTCAAGTACTATTGTAGCACAGAAAGAGATCCTCAACTAGCTATTTGCGAAGTGAAGATCAACTCTAGCGTTTTTCGAAAGGAAAGATATCAAATAAAATTTATTTGATAATCAGCCATTTGGTTAAATGGCAACAGGACCGATATCCAGCAATGACATTATTACTATTTTACAAGCAGTTGCATTAGTAGTTTTGAAGTTAAAACCAGTTGAAAAGTCTTTAGCATTCATGGATAAGGCACCTTGTAACTTCGACAGGATAAGAGACCGGAAATTCCACGAAGCATGCGTTAATTCAAGAGACAGCCATTATAATGAGTAAACAATGGAGAATACTTATTGGCAGAAAACTTGGCAATCTAATACTTATTGGCAGAAACCTGGTAATCTAATACTTACTGGCAGAAAACTTGGCAATCTAATACTTATTGGCAGAAGACTTGGCAATCTAATGCTTACTGACAGAAAACTTGGCAATCTAATACTTATTGGCAGAAATTTGCCAATCTAATACTTATTGGCAGAAAACTTGGCAATCTAATACTAATTGGCAGAAAACTTGACGGAAGATTGCCAGACAGAGAAACCCTCAACAGATGTCTAAAGCAATGTTTCCATTTTTGCTTGAAAAGAAACCATTACTTCCAACAGGTTTGTCTAGATTACAAATGCCACGGCATTGTGCTGAATTTCAAACAGGATAACACCTCTAACGATGGTTGAGAAAAATAAGTATAAGTCATACGGCACTAATGTCATCTACTCTGCCGATACAAGAAGCATTAACAACACAAACTTCTTTTCTAATAGAATCAGAATGTATAGAATTAGAATGTGTTTAAAAAGGGGGCTCTGATAGATTAATTTGTGAAAATTAGCCTGTTAAGCCAAAAACTGGGGCACAATCGGAGTTAGAGTGGTTTGACTGCCTACAATGAAATCCAAGAAATAAAGGAGCTAAAGGTGGAACTAGGAAAATAACCATAGATCTATAAAATCAAGGAGATGAAGTACAAGGGTCTAAAGGTGGAAGTGGAAAAAATCCCACAGAGATCCAGAAAATAAAGGAAATGAAGCAGAAGGATCTTAAGTTGGAACTAGGAAAAAACCTACAGAACTATGAAATATACAGGAGATGAGGTACCAGGATCTAAAAGGTGGAACTGGGAAAAACACCCACAGGATTCTAGAAAATAAAGGGGATGAAGTACAAGGATCTAAAGGTGGAATTGGGAAAACTCAAAAAAATTTGCACTAAAAGTAACAGTTAAAGGCATTGAACAGCAATAATGAAGAAAGAGGAAATGGAAGTCAAGTAAAAGGTTAAAAAGTGGATGCAACTAGGGCCGAGGAGACATTGCAAAGACTCCCCAGTGATGCCTGCAGTGCACCACGTGAGATGCACTGACGGCACTACCCACCCTTTTGTGATCTAAAAGGTAAAGGTAAGCATTAACGCTGAACTTCAATGACAAGAGAGTAATGCGAAGACGCAATCCTTCAAAGATGATAAAAACAAACACAAAAAATTGATGTCAAGCATTACTTTTTCATTTCACGAATCCAGGTCACTACCGTCTACTATACCTCTCGATAATTCTGAAGTATTTCAATTAACTCCTCTTCAGTTCCTGGAAGATATTAGATTACCTGGAGAATTAATTTTTGGAATTCCGGTCTGGGGAAAAGGAAATTCTGTAAAGTACGAAGAGAAGTTTAATTATCATAACAGAGTTTCTAAGTGTCTCTAATTTGTCTTTTTGACAGCTGGAGAACCATCAACCCTCAGAACTAATCCAATTACATTAATAAAGCAGAATAATTCAAGATTTATCATATGTAAAATCAGTTACGATTTCCTCCCGCATTCAAGCGTTATTTGCAAACGTACTGTACATGCTGTTTTTATTGTAAGTCATTACTTTCATACGTCTCTATTCACAGCCTTTGCTCAACAACTTACACAGTACAGTCACTGTTATAAAAATTGGGTTCTTTCTTACCTGGTAAAAAGCAAGCATACTTACATACAAACGTGCATTATATACATATGCATATATAAATACATACATACACATACATACATTCATAATATGCATATATATACATATATATATATGTATGTATGTATGTATACATATATAAGTACACACACATTATATATATGTACACACACACACAATATATATATATATATATATATATATATATATATATATATATATATATATATGTATGTATGTATGTATGTATGTATGTATACATCTATAATTACACATACATTATGTACATTATATATATATATATATATATATATATATATATATATATATATATATATATATATATATATATATATATATATATATATATATATATATATATATATATATATATATATATATATATGTGTGACATGTGTGTGTGTTTATGTGTTTGTCAATCATATTCATTTACAAACGTTATTTACACAGCCGTAATCTTACGTGGATACATATGTGGTATGCTATACGCATACTGTGCCCTCTTACACATTTTATATATAAACAACAACTTTAAAAACTAAGTGCATATATATGCAGCCACAAACATAACCACGTGCACGTGTGACCTCTTAGACTCACAAAGCGCTTGCAGCAAAAAAAGAAAAGTTCCCTTTGGGTGTGAGAAATACAGGTCGAGTGACATCTTACAAGAACCGTAGCGTTTGTGATAGAAAGCATTATCAAAATATCATTCAACATTGTTCAAACAGAAAGCAAAATCAGAGTATTTCATTTTTTACAGTGTTCCTGTTGCACAATAAAGCTGGGGAAACGGTTGTTTACAGGTAAAAATGCTCTCTTTTTCACGTATTTATAAGGACTTCTTGATTATGTAAACGTGAGTCTTTCCCTGTGTTTTCTGCATTCAATTAAACTAGAACATCATTAAACTTTTCAATCTATTTCGAGATTATTTCAAAACGGAAAAATCCGGTACCCATCCGCCAAAGTCAATCTAACTATTAATCACTACAGAAAAAATGCTGAAATGGAATTGTTTAATTCTGCGCCATTTTTAAACATTTTTGTTTTTGTTAAAAGGAAAACAATAGCTACAACATTACTTTGAGGGAAACGGACACGTGGATAAAAGAATGGGAATAAATGCCTACAACAGGCCTACGTTAAAACAATGATTGCATATCCGCATCGATCCTGGAATGGGAGGACCCTATTTGTGGGTTAAAACGTATTACATGGTTAATGCTGACGCTTAAATTGCCTTTGATTTTAATCAATTGGCGACAATGAATCCTAATTTCTCATTTAGGTAAATAGTTTACGTCTCCATTTTCTGCCAGATATATTAAAGTGATTTGGTGATGGTGGAAAAAATTACAGGCCATTTTCTATCCATCCACTGTTCTCAAAGTTCCAAAAACCTGCTCTTTATGTTGATATATAATTACCCTGAATATAGCCACTAACTTTTTGGCAGCCAGGATGCCATAGATACAATCAGATACATGTGTTGCCTGTTAGATTTAACTAATTTATGTCCCTACAGATTTGACAATGGACTTGGCTCCACGACATCAGTAATGCTTTTGACGAAACCATAAGAGTCTTACACTTAAACTATGTACTTGGTCTCACTCACAGTAACGCTGATGGTATCTTTCAGTGAGTCTAGCCTGGTCTTGACTGGCGTTCCTCTAGGTCCAGTTCTGACGTGTCTGTTAATTTACCTTTCGGCTCTTAGCTCCATTATTCATCACAGTACTTTAAAAGATAAAAGCATCATTTCTCGCACTACTAGGAAACAAAGGTACAGGGGTGATGATACTAAGGCAAAAAGCTTCTGATTTTTAGCTCTACCATTATTACTGGAACAATGTCGTTTCTTCCTATTATTCCTGGCAGCTCGCAAGAGGTTGCAAAGCTACTTTAACACTCCATGCACCATTATCTCAGGTTTATTCAACTTGCTTGTGGATTTTTTTAAGTAGACATTTTATTACTATTATCATCTTTGGCATTTCTTTTGAATCTGCTCTTGGGAATTTGGTGTAAAGGTTAGTGGCATTTGTGTATCCTGTGTAAATTTTTGTTTATCCTAAATAACAATAACAATTCTTTTCCATATTCAGTCTATTCCTTACGTATAACAAAGAGCATTCTTCCCTCACAAAAGCTGTGAGTGAATGACGCGAAGTTTAAAGAATAAACTTGGAAATAAATAAGACTTTCCAATCATCGCTAAAGGTTGGGCGGGGGTGGCAGAATGGGACACTGTTGGCCCAAATGACATCTTGACAATACTATGTTGGGGGGAAAACAATACCAAATACAACGCGGAGAACGGCGCCACAATGGGAACATTTAGGAAAAGGCGAATCTACAGTCATTTGAGATGATATTCCTCTTCCAGGGCTTGGGTCCTCCGAGAATAAGTTAAGATGGAGGTTTCTTGTACGGCGGGAATCTTTCCGAAGCCAAACGAAAAAGTCATTATGGCTAACGAGCCTTTTTCTTGGAATAACAAAGTTCCTAATGAGTTGACATAATAGCACAACAAAGACAAAATAAAAATGTCTCATAAGCAAGCGGGAAAAAAAAGACCATTTACATTCAACCTTCATAGAAACGCATAACCTTTTCTTTTCACCTCGAAAACATCCCAAGACGCCATCTTCGGCCTCCTTTTGTGAGGCTGCGAATATATACATTAAGAGTTACAAAACTTGTCAGAGGCAAACAAAGGCGGAAACACGATGAATGGATGGGGTAGGGGGTTCTAGGGGAAAGGGAGGCAACTGGGGGACGGGTAGTGGAGAAGAGGTAGGGGAAGATAGGAGTGGCTCTGGAATGAACTCCCTTCCACCAGCCAGTGTTTTCTTATCCCGACGTCTCATCCCTACAGTTCCATTCAAGAACAAACCACCCATTGCTCGCTGCACCTCCAAACACGACCAGCTATCTTTGTAAAACCAAGCTTTCTGCGGCGGGAGAGACGGTTATGTAGTGGGTGAACGTAGAGCGGGGTGGGTGAGTGCAGTGGGGGGTGAGAGTGGTAGCATTGTAGGGAAATAGGGCAAAGTTTATGCTGGGGCGAGGGGCAGGCATTGTAGTGAAATAAGACGTAAGGGTAGCGAAGGATTAAATGAAATGAGGGTAGATATTTCCAAGTAACTTGGTTTTCGGTGAAAATGAAGGCATATTTCCTTTACGTACGGTCAGGAAAGGCGAATTAATGGCAGAGAGAGAGAGAGAGAGAGAGAGAGAGAGCAAAAATTTTTCAAACATACACAATACTCCCGTTGTATAATATTCCCTGAAATCTACAATACAACTGGCTCCCTTTGGCTATACAGTACTCATCTTTACACTTAATCTAATTATTTCTGTTTTTTTCTGGTTTTATCATTACCATAAATCACTACTTATTAAAGAGCTAAATAATGAACATTATATAGAAATCCCATTACAAATAACAATTATGTTCTCTTCCAATATTATGAAATATATCCATAAGCATAAAATACCAGAGATAATTTTTTTTCTATATAAATTTAAAATTCAAAACAAAGTATTTGGAACGAATGGAGTCTGAGCTGGTTAGGGCATGACAGTTATAAAAGGACTTGAAACGGGTATTAATCTACTTACAAAAAAAAAAAAGTTTATTTTTTGGGCCATAAACTAAGGACCACTAATGCTGATCATGGGATTTATATGCGATAAAAAGTGCTCATTTAACATTTTCTTCTTTTGCTTTCTTGGTTCTGAAATCTACGCTTATTCATTTTCAACGTACTTCGAAAATCTATAAAAAAACAAAAAAGGAGAAAACCATACACTGTCGTCTCAAATGAATTGACTACAGATTTGAAAAGGAAGGGTAATAACGCGATGATCTTAGATTTTGTACTAATTGAGGACTAACAAGAAAACTACCGTCTAGGGATATTTTCCCGTCTAGGGAATATCCATGCACATTGTTTTTGACATGAGATGGTCAAACGGGTGCACAGGAGGAGAAAATAGTCACCGACGCAAAAAAGTACCATTTTTACAGGTTACCTCAGAACAGGAGAAAAAGAAGTAACACCATACACACAAACAGTCACAGGCACAAACACGCACTCACATACACAGACACGCACTCACAAGCACTCACACACACAAACGCAAAACGCTCATTATTAAACATACACAAACAAGAAAAGAGCAAGAAGTAGGACACATTCTAACTTTGGAAAGCAAGACAGCTTTGGGGGATTGTGACATGAGTTACGATCTTTTTATTGGCCAATTCCAACTACGAAGTCCCAGTTTCTGCTCCCGTATGCTTAGCAACCGCGCAAACGAAAACTGGTTTCAGCAGCTTTCGAAGCGGGTCACGAACTGCGAGGGAATTTTTATCCCAAGGACGGTAACGGTATGCAAAGTAAAAGGGGTCCGTTAATGTAGTTACTTTATTTTCGCTTATCTTCCGGTTTTGTGACGTCCTTTTTCCTAGATGTGATTCATCATTTGCTAAGCATGGTAAATTCCGGTGATAGTTTAGCAACATAGTAAACCAAACGAGGTTAGGACTTTTACCGAGTGAAAAACATTCATTCTTAATATTCATTTATATTTAAGTGCATATGTATATCACATTCGTTCTTTTACTTCTACTTTACAGTTAATCTTTAAAATAGTATTTTTATTTCGAAAAACCATAAATGAACTAAATAATGTTTTAATCTTACTCTGATAATAATGCTTCCTTAAATTCAGTTAAATAATTATTCAGTACCATTTCAACTACATTTCAAAATTAAAAACCATTCGCAAATTATTGCATAGCATATATATATATATATATATATATATATATATATATATATAATATATATATATATATATATATATATATACTTACAATAAATATTTTAATTGAATCTAACGAGTTATAAACGATGTAATATGTAATGCAATGTACTTCAGGAATTTTCATAAATGAATACCTTTCATTTTCCAGAAATGTAACAATATTTATACAAAATTAATATGCAAATGGATATTCAAATGCAGTATAGGGGTATCCTGTTTGAATTTAACCTTTACAAATACATAAAGTATCATGAATATAAATTGGTTCCAGTGGTTTGTATTGTTACGTTAAAATTTCGTCCCCACGAATAATTCAGCTCTCCGTCTTAGGCTGCTGAATTATATAAATGTTAGCAAACTAGAAGTTGCCTTTGTATCGAATCATGAAAACAAGGGCATATAATTCAGTCACGCCAACATTTCATTATCTAAAGCGCTGTATTTTTCATTCACAAAGTGAATTTGTCGCCCCTCATTAAGCCTATTGATTCCTGAATTCTCCTTGTCCTATATATTTCCGATTGGAGGTATCTGGCAAGCCTCTGAGTAAATAGAATGTTCAGTTTCTTGAACAGAAGAAAGGGCGTAAGTAATTAATCCGTTCATTCTGCCATATTGACAGAGAATGCTCCAATATAATCCAGTACGTATAACTATACAGTAGGTTTCTTAAGAGTTAATGCTCTCATGAGTATAAAAGAATACAGAACAAATTAATTATTCTGCCTTTTCCACGAAATGGTTCTCAAGGGTTACCTATCTCTATAGGGAGGCCTTTTTAGAACAAAAGAAATTCAAGAGGATGAGAACCCAGATTAAAATGAAGGCGAGGTGAAGGATAAGGCGGCAAGGAAAATATTGAAAATCTCTTTAAAAGACGAATAAGGAGGAAGAGTTGAGAAACAGAGATGACTGCTATGGAAAAAGTATGAAGTATTACTCACAGATTCAAATATAAGACAGATAATTATATTTACCTTTTTTTGATCGAAACCGGAGCAAAAATGTCCATGTGTGCTGCATTACAACAAGTGACCGGATGAGTTTTAGGAAAAAGTGACCGGATGAGTTTTGGGAAACAGTGACTGGATGAGTTTCAGGAAACAGTAACCGGTTGAGTTTTAGGAAAAAGTGATAGGATGAGTTTTAGGAATCTGACTGGATGAGTTTTACGAAACAGTGACTGGATGAGTTTTCGGAAACAGTAACCGGATAAGTTTTAGGAAAAAGTGACCGGATGAGTTTTAGGAATCTGACTGGATGAGTTTTAGGAAACAGTGACTCGATGAGTTTTAGGAAACAGTGATTGGATGAGTTTCGGGAAACAGTAACCGGATGAGTTTTAGGAAAAAGTGACCGGATGAGTTTTAGGAAACAATGACTGGATGCGTTTTAGGAACAGTAACCGGATGAGTTTTAGGAAAAAGTGACTGGATGAGTTTTAGGAAACTGACTGCATGATGAGTTTTAGGAAACAGTGACTGGATGAGTTTTAGGAAAAAGTGACCAGATGAGTTTTAGGAAACAGTAACTGGATGAGTCTTAGGAAAAAGTGACTGGATGAGTTTTATGAAAAATTGATTGGATGAGTTTTAGGAAACAGTAACCAGATGGGTTTTACGAAAAAGTGACCAGACGAGTTTTAGGAAACAGACCGGATGAGTTTTAGAAAACAGTGACCGGATGAGTTTTAGGGAAAAGTGACCGGATGAGTTTTACGAAACAGTAACCGGACGAGTTTTAGGAAAAAGTGACCGGATGAATTTTAGGAAACAGTAACCGGATGAGTTTTGGGAAAAAGTGACTGGATGAGTTTTATGAAACAGTGACTGGATGAGTTTTAGGAAACAGTAGCCGGATGAGTTTTGGGAAAAAGTGACCAGATGAGTTTTAGGAAACTGACTGGATGAGTTTTAGGAAACAGTGACCGGATGAGTTTTAGGAAACAGTGACTGGATGAGTTTTAGGAAACTGACTGGATGAGTTTTAGGAAACAGTGGCCGGATGAGTTTCAGGAAACTGTAGCTGGATGAGATTTAGGAAGCAGTGACTGGATGAGATTTAGGAAACAGTGACCGGATGAGTTTTAGGAAACTGACTGGATGAGTTTTAGGAAACAATGACCGGATGCGTTTCAGGAAACTGACTGGATGAGTTTTAGGAAACAGTGACCGGATGTGTTTCAGGAAACTGACTGGATGAGATTTTGGAAACAGTGACTGGATGAGATTTAGGAAACTGTGACTGGATGATTTTAACAAACGGTTTAAGATCGTCAGTTGAAAAGGCACTGCTAACACTAGATAAGGTCGAACGAAGAAGCTCTGTTAAGGGGAAGAAGCTGACAGACAGCGAAGGAATTGCATTACAGTACAACCACAATGACTTCGAACATGGCTGTCATTAGCTACAATGCCAAACTTCTTCCTGACTTATAATCCGACTACAATTAATCTGGATCCCTCAGTTCGGGGTTCTTTAATCCGGTCATAAAATCCTACTTATCCCTCCCATGGGCTTTCCAGAAGCAAGAGACCTTTCCGAGACAAGGCCGACTTAACTTACAGTCTTAGGAGCCAACAACAGTATTTTTGTTGTCACATTTAATAATTTATATTCATCAGTGAGTCTAGGCTAGATATTGGGCATTTATATAATTAACTTAGATGATTAGAAACTAAATCATCCTTATCCTGCCCTGTTACCAAAATAAGTTAATACATGATATCAAATCTTCATTTACTGCAGCTTTATTTTTTACTATAAATCATCCTTTACTCGTCATCAAATCTCAATTCTTTCGTTCATTTTGCGTCTTCAGTGTTAGAAGAGCAGAATAGTGTCAAAGTGCTTACCCTTTTTGACCTGATATAAGGAAGATATGGCAGCGTTTTTGCCACATCTACATTACGGTACATCCCAACTTCGGTCAAGGGTTTATGTAACAAATCTGGGAAAAGAGGCAACGCAGAAAACGTACTGCATGTTCGTACTACTGTACTGCCCTAAAATGGAAGACTGCAGTATCTGCAAAAATACAGAACTGAGATTTTACAGATACTGCAAACGGGACCCCATAAATAAAGCACTAAAGAATCATTCTGAAACTGCAGTAACTTGTGTATTAGTGTTTCACGAGTCCAACAGGTGGCATATCTCAATTCCAAAAATTTTGCAGATACTGCAATTTTCCATTTTAGGGCAGTGTAGTACGATGAGTTTCAGAGTTAGAATAAAGATCGTCCAATAATAAGGATATGGGATTTTTTTAGTGAAAAAACTACGAAACAGAACTAGCGAAAGAGGACTGGCGGAACTCATGAAAATATTAAAGAAATAGTAAATAAAAAGAAATGCCTTAGAAAATAGATTATCACGATGAAGGCTCTATTTAGTTACTTCAAAATTCATGACAAAAGTTAACAGTCATTCCCTCTTTGACGTTTACCCTTCAAGTGTGACCTTAACCTTGACCGATGGATCCACTACAGAACATATTGGATCCCCATCACTCAGAGATTTAAGTTTAGATGTTCTGAAAAAGAGGACAGACTGGCAGGTGGTAGGACGGGCAGACTCGTCAGTTAAGAGATGGTAACGAACGGTATACAGCAACCAGAGAAAAGAATGAGCAGTAACTATCGTTAAGACGCGAAAGAAAATGAGAATTCGAAAGAAAACGATCAAAGGAGAGCGAGAGAAAACGTAAACGAGCAAGTTAAAGCGGAAGAGAAGGGAGGAAACACCGGGCGAATGAAGCTGCGAAGAGATAAGGACGCGAAGAATGAGAAACAGGAAATTAAAGCGATGGAAATGGACCAATAGGGAGAGGAGGAGGAGGAGGAGGACAAATGAAGGAAGGGAGATAAAGAATAGATAAGGGCATGGGATAAATGAAATGCGAGGGTTGGCAGCCCAGTTAATGGACAGGCGTTTCACGGTATGGCAACACTTCGGTTGATTACGGAGTAATGAATGACCGGATTATATATATGATTAAATTGATAAGGTGATGCTTATGGTGAAGATAAAATACTAAATGAGCAAATGAATGGTTACACAGAATAGAAGAATGCACAGAATATACAGACTGTAAGAGAGAGAGAGAGAGAGAGAGAGAGAGAGAGAGAGAGAGAGAGAAAATAGGTCAATGAGCGTATTTTAGGTAAAGCCTCGGTAGAAGGATTCCTCCCTGAGAAGGCAATAGTGAGGATGCTGAGGAGACAGGATATTTATGAGAAGTGTGTGCACGGGGAGAGAAAGGGCCAAGAAAAATGACAAAATGGCGAAAAGCGGGGAAATGGAAACGAGAGAATTGCGTATGAATAGTAGTTTGTTGAATGGTAAGAGATCGAAAAACCTTGTGTTGAATTGAATTGAACTGAACTGAATATAGAATTTAGGCCAAGGGCCAAGCACTGGGACCTGTGAGGACATTCAGCGCTGAAACGGAAATTGACAGTAAAAGGTTTGAAATGTGTCACAGGAGGAAAACTTCGCAGATACACTATGAATCAGTTGTTAGAAGAGGGTGGAAAGTACGATGCAAGGGAGAGAATATGAAAGGAGGTAGAGTAAAAGGAACGAAAAGGGTTGCAGCTAGGAGCCGAAGGCACGCTGCAAAGAACCTTAAGTAATGCCTACAGTGCACCGCATGAGGTGCACCTGACGGCACTACCCCTCTACGGTGGTAAAATCTTGTGAGAAGCAGGAAAAAGTGAAGAAGGAAAAGGGGATGCCTTGATAACGTGGAATATCAAGAGAACGAAAATAGCCAAGACATAAAAAAAAACTGTCAAGGTATCTGAGAAAAGTGAAGACTACACGAGAATTAATATAGAAAGCAAAAGACAGGATTAAACTGAATAGAGCGCAGACACTGCTAACAAATTTTGAATGAAAATAAAGGTGAATAGCTATTAAGATTAAGCATGCCAAAAGGTTAATTAAAAATTACAAGAAACTCAATCCGAAGTGGCAGAAGTAATTAAGATGACACCGGCCCTTGGTATTGGAAAAGATGGGTATCATGTGACGAATAGAAAAGGAATAAAGAATTCATGTGAATAACGATAACAAAGAACAAGGGCAGCAATCTTTCACTATTGAGGTGAAGGGTTGATTACGATTCGATAAAAAAAGTTGTGTAATTGCTCGTTTCTACTGAGCCCAATTTAGACCCGATATCATAAACAATTAAGGATACGAGGTTTTTACGGAAATTGAACTCAGGTAAGCTGATAGTCATTTCAGTACACCTCAAACTCTATAAAGTTAAAGGCTAAGAAAAAAACGAGAGTAAACGTAAAGGAAAGGCAAACTGCTGGTTAAGGCAGAGAAGAGAAGGCAGTCAGGAGGAGGAGGAGGAGGAGGAGGAGGAGGAGAGAAATGTAATAAATCACGGAACGGGACGCCATCTCTTTTCGGGAAGTGGAAGACAAAAGTGGAGAGGCTGAAGGGGAAGGACAATGACTGAGGAAGTCAGGAGGAAGATTAGGAGATAAAAAACGATTCGGCCAGCGAAAGCGGAGAGCCGAAAGAAGGCAGAGAAGGAAAATGTTGGACGGAAGGAACGAGAGAGAGAGAGAGAGAAAACGACGGCGATCACGCAAAAGGCAAAGGGGACAGGTCGAATCTGAGGATGAGGAGAGGACACGAAAGGCCTAATAAAAGACATGAAAAAGTAAATAAAAAGACTCATGTAGGAGGTGAAAAATGAAATGCAGATTGAAGCATAAAATTAACCTTGGTCACGAGAAATATAAAATAGATGTGAATTGGGAAGAAGTTGAGAAAGAATAAAGGAGAGAGGAAAGAAAGGCTGCCAGCGCGCTCACACACAAAAGCTCAATGGATGTGAATGATAGGCCTCGGGGACTTCAGAATTTCTCACGTGATCGGCTACAAAACTTTTTCCGGGAGTCAATTTAAACTTCCCTTTCCACAGCACTTTGTTATTTTGATGTCCGCTTTATATGACTTAGGGACCGACTTGAGAAGGTGGAGAAAATTGAGGCTATAATGTTCTCTATTATTTCATAAGGGAGCACCACTCAGCTATCACGAAAGAATATCTAATGCTCGTTCTCTTAGAGTTAGGTGTGCATTTTTGTAAAAACAGTCACCAAATACCAAAAGTGCTAAAATTCATTCTTCCTCCGTTGACCTAAGCATCAAACTGACAGTCTACTGTTGAGGGTCGTAGTCAGATGCTAACAGCCTTAGACCACAAGACATGCTGAGAACCATAAGTTACAACCCGTCCGGATTCCACAATAAGCTGTAGGTCCCATTGCTAGGTAACCAATTGGTTCTTAGCCACGTAAAATAAATTTAATCCTTCGGGCCAGCCCTAGGAGAGCTGTTAATCAGCTCAGTGGTCTGGTTAAACTAAGGTATACTTAACTTTTTCCCCTAAACAATAAATATGGTGGTCAGCCGACTGTGGAAGGTGGCAGCGAAGGCATGGGGCTAGCAACTTCATACTAAAAGACAATCCGAGAACCTCTGGCAAAAAACACCTTTTAGGACCATCCATCTAAGGGGAAATTTGTATAGTTGAAAAAAATTATTAGTAGCATACACACGACCCAGTTACTTTATGGAAAACGTTCCAGTTGTGTTTGCAAAGCAAATATAATTGTGTTCAGATATAAGAAACCTATGACATTACATTTCACCACAAAAAAAAAAAAAAAACCATCGCACAGACTTCCCTATGTCACCCCCCCCCAAAAAAAATGTAATTCTCACCAGGCGTGAAAAAAGACAGCAGCAACAAATATCTAAAAGACTGTAAGAATATTATCAAGGAGCCCTTAAATTTCATGCAGAAGTAACGTCACGAACATAAACCAACAAGATAATGGTAATCTTGTACATACACACCAAAACAGTGACCAAAAAGGTCACCCCCTGCACATAGCAAGATGTAAAATAAGATTAAAAGCTTACATCTGCACAGAATAAGAAAAAAAAAAAAAACGAAAAACATGAGATTACCAGGCTCGGCAGATACGCGACGCGGGGCAATCGCTGAAACCCGATCGGCTCCAATTGCGGAACTGTATGTGGATGGGTCGTAAAGAATAAGGTTCCAACGGATCGGAAAGATATTGATGCCATTCCGGGATTGTGTATGGACGCGAGGAAGGCACACGCGGCTGTAGATGCACCCTAACCGAATTTCGGGGGTAGGGGCGCGCTCGGGACGTGGACGTCTCATATCGGAATTGACCCGCATCGGAGAATGAGTCCTTTGCTTGTTACCGGCCGTAAAAGGTGAACGCCGCTTCGTCGCTAACAGAATTGCGCAGTGGATGTCTCTCATAATGCCATGTCTAGAGAGAGAGAGAGAGAGAGAGAGAGAGAGAGAATTTTGAAATATAACCATTTTCTGCCTTACATCTGTCTAACAACGAATATCAGGCAGATAAAAGCTGTTTATAGTAAGGACGGAGAGAGAAATCGTTGGGCGACAAATTATACAGATGAAATATAAGTATAAAACTGTCATAACAGATTGCTGGGAGGATGCTGCATTCATAAGCTACCAGTGCAAATTATCGTTTTAAACACTATCCTAAGCAAGTAAATAATGCGCCAAAGTTTCTTCGGCGCATTCGAGTTTTCTGTACAGCGTTCAACACTGTATGAAACTTTCAGCCACGGCCCATGGAATTCTTAGTCGCGGCCCATGACGGTGGTGGTCTCAGCCATGGCCCATAGAACTCTTAGCAGCGGCCCATGAAACTCAGCCAAGGCCCCGTGGTGGCTTATGTTGTTGGTACCTATAGCGGTGCTAGACGTACGGTTATGGCTAATTTTAACCTTAAATAAAATCATAACTACTGAGGCTAGAGGGCTGCAATTTGATATGCTTTGATGACTGGAGGGTGGGTGATCAACATAACAATTTGCAGCCCTCTAGCCCCAGTAGTTTTTGGCTGC
This sequence comes from Macrobrachium rosenbergii, assembly GCF_040412425.1. Lineage (NCBI taxonomy): Eukaryota > Metazoa > Arthropoda > Malacostraca > Decapoda > Palaemonidae > Macrobrachium > Macrobrachium rosenbergii. The sequence goes on along the minus strand of NC_089752.1, from coordinate 22,569,144 downwards.
TAGCCCCAGTAGTTTTTACGATCTGAGGCGGACGGACAGACAAAGCCGGCACAATAGTTTTCTTTTACAGAAAACTAAAAGCAGCAGATAGCCACCATCCATAAAACATCTATACAGAAACAACATACAGAAAATGTCAGAATTAAACCTATATTCATATGTATATAAAAACAGCATTCGTAGAATATTGGTGCAATGCACAGCGACGACAGCAGGAACAGATGTCATCAACCGCAAGACTCCTTCCCTGATGAAGCACCATACACTTCAGACATCATTAGGGGGATACAAAGGGATTCCCCGTACAGTTGACTACCCATCCCCCCTCCCCACCAATCGAGGTTCTTCCTCATCCCTATCGGGAATAATTGAAAGCCGGCTACACACCGATCGGCTAATGGGATAATTCTCCAGCACAATTAAACTGCACCGAACTGCTCCGGCCTGGGATACAGACGTGATTGAAGACAATTCCTGATCCACTTCGTTGATTTTGTTCCTTTTTTTTTTCTTTCTTCTTCAGTCAGTGATTTTTTTTTTTTTGAGAGAGAGAGAGAAGAGATGTTCCGAGGATACTGATTTTTTTTCACTGTCACTTCATAAATGAGGTTCATGATATCTCTATCAATGGATATTCAAGGCATAAACTGGGTAATGTTCCATAACGAGGGGCCCAAAAAAGTCAAGGACAGCAACGTTGTCGGAAACTAGATCAACGGAAGTAAGTAAATTAGGCACCTTAAGGCTTTTAAGTTACCGTCAAGGAAAAAGTAACTTTTTTTTTTTTAAAGAAGGGTACAAAAGCTCCAGAAGTCCTCAAAAACCACCCCAACTTCAAAGGGATGTTCATCTGAGTACACTGCACTGACTAATCCTTTTCCAGAACCATTTCAAGTTTTTCTCTTGGTGATATTTTGTAACTACTGGACTGTCACGTTATTACTTTGCTTTCATCACCTTTAATCTTATTACAGTGGAACTGACAACATTTACTGACATGTAACAAAATTAAAATTCATGATCTTCTTACGCACAGTAGTTATATACAAAATCTTCGTTTAACGTGCTTTTTCCCATTTTTCATATGGGGTAAGCACGATGCCTTCTTTTGAAGGGCAATAACGACACTATTTGACCTAGAAAACTTCTAAATACATTATATTCTACCTAATTAAAATATATATTTCAAGTCAGTGCAAACACTTTAAGTCTTACAAACGCGTATAGTTTCAAATTGTACTATGATACCTACCTTTTGTTAAGCAGATTTTCAAACGATGAAATACGAGACCTTCCTTATGGAGTTATGTCATATAAAATTGGGTGAAAACACGATAAAATAACACTAATTTATACTCCGGAAAAAGCGTGATGATAACTGTAAATAGACATAGAATCTGGTCGTTCTCTGTATATTAGTAGTCGAATCAGTTATCAATCCCTAAAATGTGAGACCTGGATTGCCTATAAATCCAAGGGAATTCAAACTGGTGGTGAACTCTGGCTTACAAAATCTAGCAAGTATTGAAGTCAAAACAGAAATTAAATCGTTATTTATGGATTTCCATGCAAAACACTAAACCCAAACATCGCGAGGTTTCCAGGAAGCTAATAACAGCGTATAAAACCTTGTTTAAATTATAACGACCGCAATTAGTAAACTTCTCCTCAACTCACCGTTCATTGTAGTGATTCACTGACTGACATTACTGATCTATTCGGCAAAGTAGTAGAGTACTAAATGTTGCTACCTTGTGCAAAATAGTGTCTCCCATAGTCTGAAACGTTATCTACAACTGCACAGTCTGTCCGCCAGTTTTGATGAATATAAACAACGATACTCGAGTTACTGCTCTGATGTTTAGGAAGTGCGCATGTAGACTGAGGAATGTGTTGTGCAGAAACAGCTACAGCAATTTTTGAATCAAGTTTTTTCTCTGGCAGTCTAGTAATGTGGCTAAGGACAGACGAATGTAAGGACAGACGAATGATTTGAACTGACTTTAAGCCCTATTGTTCGTTAACCTCTCAATAAAGCATTCGGGGATCAGGGAACGTTTATTCTGACGTTTCCGTGTAGAAACAGCTCATTTTAAGGATATGCATTGACCACAGGACTTTACAACATTTCAATCATATCTTCCTGCAACCACTGCAAGGCTCTATTTCATTTTCACGAGAGCTAAAGGGTAACGAGTGTCGATTCATTTCTCTCGATTACATTTCAAGCTCCATTAATAACAAATACCACAGGCCACATGCCAGTAACCCATTGATTTCCGTCAACACCAATATAAAAATCTAAGCTTCAGCGATAACTGATACATTTCTTACCCATAGTCCGTGGTCTTTAAACAGTTTTGATGCATGTTTCGTTATGAGCAGCGGCGCATTCACCCTAAATATTAAAGAGGGGAATTAATTTTCCTTTTCATTGACTGGGAAAATCAAATCACATCATTTCAAAATGGTTGCCTTACTAGAGATGGCAGATTAGAGTTGCCATAAAAGCGGCAATGGTGTTAAAAGATTTCGTTAACCACCCAACCGTGAAATGTGCCTCAAAGCGAGAGATATGCATGAAATTAACAGACATGCGAACCGCATCCCTAACGTAAACCTATAGGTCCAACAAGTTGTTTTGATAACCAGAGCTACCCAATTTCTTCTGCATTCTGTTCTATTTCATCTGCAAGTCATGCGACATAATTTGACAGAACCACACACAACCATTACAAACAAACCTACACAAAGGCTACGTCCAAATGCAAACGCACAAACCGATAAAACCCCGCCCGCTGCAAAAGCTTTCTACCGATCGTTAGCGATAAGGGTCATAAAAAAGCGCACAGGAGTGGAAGAATTAAAGCAACGGCCATCACAGCAGCTAGGCGGTGTCCGCTGTAATTGCAAAAGAGGAAGCAAATGCAGCAGTCGGGTGAAAAACACGTCAATAGCGATAACGCGCATGACCCTCCCCCACTCCCCAACAATAACAATCAATTTGGCCCAGGAACAACAATACGTAACCGGATATCAATTCATTAAAATCTAGTCAATAGATATCACGAATAATTCCCTGATCTCCCCTGCCCGTCCGGGCTACAAAAATAAATTTCTCTCTCTCTCTCCTTCTCTCTCTCTCTCTCTCTCTCTCTCTCTCTCTCTCTCTCTGGTCATCGTGGTGCAATTGGTAGCACTCTCGGGTAACAACTGAGGGTCGTGCATTTGATCCCCAAAACAAGCAAGTAAGTTAAAGATTTGGGTAGTTTCCTTGAAAACCCTATGTACCTTGGTTTCCCTAAATAGTTAGTCAAGTATAGTGTAATACGTCGACGGTTGTGATTCGTAACCAGGAAAATAAAGTAGAAAAATAACAGTCGTGAGTGCGAAGCATTCATCAAAAGAGGAAGACCTCCCCACCAAGTAATCCTAGCATCACGTGGGTACAATAATTCATCAGATCTCTCTCTCTCTCTCTCTCTCTCTCTCTCTCTCTCTCTCTCTCTCTCTCTCTCTCTCTCTCTCTCGGTGAATTCCTATGAAATATCCATTTCAGAAAAATCATCTTCCTCCTCCACAACCACCATACACATAAAATTACGTAAAATTTCCAAGTCCTCGGCTTTCCCGGAAACCCGAAAAAGAAACGGAAAAAAAAAAGTCCAGGTATTGGTTCACCCTCAAATATTTCATATTGCCCACTCTGAAAAGGAAGAGAGAGAGAGAGAGAGAGAGAGAGAGAGAGAGAGAGAGAGAGAGAGAGAGAGAGAGAGAGTCGAAGTTCTCCACATGTGACAGTGAATAAAGATGCTTTCCTTTCAATTACAGCGACCGATTTTATTCAAATTAAACGCCGTGTTCGCCAAGTAATGAAAGACGGGACACGGTGACCAAGAAGAAGGGGAAAGACGTTTCCTATAAAAATGTGGAGGGAGGAAAAGGACTCTGGATTAGAAAGCGGCCAATAAGAAAAAGGAATGAATTAAAATGGCTATAATAGAACGATGAAGGAGAAGGGTGATAATGGCGGCGGGGAATGGGCGAAGGAGAGTTGAGTGTAGGGAAAGGAGGAAGAAGAAAATAAGAGAAAACTGTTAAGAGAACCCTGGAAATAGAAGTTAAAAAGAAGACAAGGAAAAAGAGCTGAATAAATGAAGAATCTATTCCTAGACGTAAAACGAAAAGGAAAGATAAGAAAAGCCGAATAAGTAAGAGCACGAAAACGAAGGAAAAATCATTCATAAACCGAGGAGCAAAAACGATAATGTGTTTATAAGGGCAGGAAAAGTTGACTTGAAATTCGAGAGATAGAAGAAAGTAAAAATGTTGAAAAAAAAATGAGAAGTTAGGACAAGGGGCGAACCTGAGATAAGAGATAAAATGTAAAACTAAACGAAAGCAGTAGTTCGGCGGAGAAAAGAATTAATCAAGAACTACTGCAAAAATAAAAACGGGGGGAAAAAATCTGTATGAAAATTACAACGATACTTCACAAAAAGAAACTGGGATTTGAGCTGCACAAGTGGGCAAGGGGAAAAGGACTTATTGTGAGGAAACAAAATAACCAATGAGAGAGAGAGAGAGAGAGAGAGAGAGAGAGAGAGAGAGAGAGAGAGAGAGAGAGAGAGAGAGAGAGTTAATGGTGGAAATGAAAACGAAGAAATAGAAAATGGAGACTGGGAAAAAGTAGCAACAAAGGATGAAAAAACTTGGAATGGAGGAAAACGGAGAGAGAGAGAGAGAGAGAGAGAGAGATAACGGGCCATGACGAAAAGTAAGGAATTCGTGGCGTAAAGATAAAGGGAGGTGATGGCGGAGTATGCCATAAATTACAAGGAAAAAGTGGGAAGTGCTGGAGTAAGAAAATAAGGGGAAAATAGAGAAAGGAAAGAAATCGAGATACAAAATGAAATACAGAAAAAATAAAAGAAATAAAAGAGGATGGTGAAGGAAAGCTGATGATGATGATGATGATAATGATAATGTCACAGAGAAGCAGGAGGAGGAAGAATAAAGGAAAAGATAAAAGGACGAGACGGAAAAGATTCAGACGAAAATAAGGGCGATGGGGAAATTACATCACTGGACGAGAGCCAGAAAGAGCTGTAAGAGGGTAGAAGTAGGGAGGGATGGAGGGTGGGAGGGGGTGAGGAGGAGGAGGAGAATTAGGGTAGAGTGAGAGGGGAGGAAGAGGATAGGTTATCCCATTTCTCAGAAATAAAGGGGTGCTGAGAACAAAATACCACTATAGCTCTTGTGCCTACTCCAATCAGATACGAAAGCAGCGTGTGAAAGTTCTCAAGCAAACCTTATCTCCCTGGGTCGTGAAAAGGGCTCAGGGATATCGAATGCCTTCAACACAAGTCACCGGAGGACCTAAAACCTGGTATTATTATTATTATGATTATTCAGAAGATGAACCCTATTCATATGGGACAAGCCCACAGGGACCACTGACTCGAAGTATAAGCTTCCAAAGAATATGGTATTCCTCAGGTTCTTGCTCGGAACACAGCTACACTCGTAAGTTCATGATTACAACTTACATTGCATAAATCCAAAATTATGTCAATGTTTTGCCGACAATACAATAACTGTGACACTACCACTGTATTTCAGTTTCTGCACAGAATTTGCCTAACGTCCTTTGCCTAAAGTTACACTTTGGCTAAGTTTACGAGGGGTGCATAACCTTTCAACAAAAGGTACTACTTTTTTCAAATCAACCTCTCTCTCCCTCTCGTCATCGTTGTGCAATAGGTAGCACTCTCCGATTACCAACCACCAGATAAGAAAAATTACAAACTAAAATCTATGAAACTCAAATCAATATCAATAAACTCTGTTAACATAAAGCAATGGCTTTAGTGGCATCAATGAGTTTTTTGCACGAATCTTTATAACGTCCTGCAAGAAACTCATTGATACAATACTTTTAACGAAAATTGTATAAGAGAAAAACTATGTCTTAATGTAATAATATATATATGTATATATATATATATATATATATATATATATATATATATATATATATATATAATATATATAATATATAATATATATATATATATATATATATATATATATATATATATATATATATATATATATATATATATATATATATATATATATATATATATATATATATATATATATATATATATATATGTGTGTGTGTGTGTGTGTGTGCATATACAATCATAAATGCAAGGATATTATAAATTAAATAAAATGTTAGGTATTTTCTTTCTTTACTTGAAACAGTGTTTGAACGATGGCTAACAACCGGAAATTGTCGCCTGTCACAAGGAAAAATCCAGTAGTCACAAGTATTTGAACGGAACAAGTAATGAAAAGTTCAGTTACATCGACTCAACGATTTACTTTACAAAGCTAATATTGTACTCGGTGGCTCTGAATACTTGTCAATATTCAAGCAATTCTTTAGACACGAGACGGGTTTCTTTTTGTCACGTGAAAGACAGAGGGAGTCAGAAAGTTAGTTTTTGTACACAAGGCTTCCATATCGATCAGGATGATAATATTTAACCACATACTTGAATTGTTTTAAGATGCCACAGTTGTAATATTTGTCTTCAGTCTCGATGGCTGATGACACTTAAGAATTTCATCTTTTAGGACACGTTATTATATATGATCATTACGATTCGAACCAACTTCGGAGTATATACGGCTTGGGCATATTCCAAAAATAAACTAATTGCTGCAATCCATCTTAAAAGTATACTCACTTTATATATTTCAGTGTTAGTCACCTTAACTTTTTTTATGTCTTATCATTAGTACTTTCCTTCACAGAATCCTATTGAATCATGTGCAAGCTGACTCTGAAAGTTGAACCTTATACAGACTTTACCAACATGAACCTACACACTTTCTGAAATAATAATTACCTTCGTATATTGGATAAATTTTTGTTAAGTACTGTTCAATAAAATAGTTTTTACAAAAACCAAGTACGCACACATGGTCTCACACATACACACATATCCAGATATATATATATATATATATATATATATATATATATATATATATATATATATATATATATATATATTATATATATATATATATATATATATATATATATATATATATATATATATATATATATATATATACATACATATATATATATATATATATATATATATATATATATATATATATATATATATATATATATATATATATATATATATAATTTTACATTATACGTACTGTGAGTGACTCAGTATATGTATATATGTATATAGTTAAAAAAATTAATGTGTGTGTATATGTATATGTATATATATACATATATGATATATATACAAATTATTCTTTTTCTTTTCTTCTTTAGTTAATACATATAGTCGCAGACAATGGAAGTTTGCCAAATATGTTTCTATAAGCATATGGGATTTTTTCCTATATATTTTTTATCCATTGCTTTCGATATAGTGCAATAATTCCAAAATATGGGATTGTACTTATAGGGTTAGACCTACGGAATCCAAGGTGGAGTCATAGTTTTTTTTTTTTTTACAAAATCCAGATGACCCAAAATGTCACAATCACGTGAGTAACGCGGATACTATACAAAGAATAAAATTAATAAAAGATTAATTTGAAACCAAGGCTTTATTTTACAAGATCCTTTCACTAAACACATCTGTCTTTTTACAAATGCAAAGACAATTTGAGTATATGTAAATTTTCTCTTTTGCACTGAAAAATTAGTTTACCTGTTTAATGTGAAAACTGCCTGAATTTGTTTATAGCGTAATCTGTAGGAGACTTAATAATAAGAAATTGGCGTGCGTGTAGGAGACAGGGGTTGGGAGGGTGTGTTGGGGGGAGGGGGGGAGGTTGGGATGGTGTAGGGGGGCGGCGTTGCTAAGGATGTAGCCTTGAGGCCAAGGGGTTAACAGCTCAATAAAGTTTGGGAACCGCTAATCTAATGCATCCTGCTAATCCACAACATATGTGTGTGTGTGTTTGTGTGCGTGTGTTTGCGTCTCTCTCTCTCTCTATCTCTCGTGTTGACACCATGCTGTATGAACTGTCATTTCGGTGTCACTAAAAGTCGAACGTTTCCAGTGAGTGTTTGCGAGGCATTTTCACTTATGTATTAAACTTGAATATTTCGAAGGCTTCGCCATTAAAGTCTATTTCGACCTAGAATATGACGTCGCAGTTCTGTCTGTCAATGAGAGAGAGAGAGAGAGAGAGAGAGAGAGAGAGAGAGAGAGAGAGAGAGAGAGAGAGAGAGAGAGAGTTGGGGGCGGGGAGGTTAACTTATCATGCGTCTAAGGATTACAGCTTTATAAGAATGATTTATATGTAGGTGCAAGCGTGATTCTTAGTCAATTTCAGTGCATCTGAATTGCCTTAAGGTCAATAAACACTTCAGAGGTTCTTTCTATCTTGATAAGATTTTGTATCATTAAGTAAAATGAGTTATTCAAATGACAACCATTTACGGCTATTTCTGGCCAATATCCAGTTAAGATGAGGGGGCATTTTTCATAAGTAGCTTTAAGAAACATAATGGAACGGCTTGTGCAATATTCAGTTTTATTTGCTAACAGTAAGTGGGTTCATTAAACATATGATGACACTGACGAAAGCTGAAATTTTTGAAAGCTCGAGATGACGGAGTTCTCAGCACAAATGGCTCAAAAACCAAGATAATTTGATAGTTTAGATTATATTTAGTTTTACAGCTGACATCAGAGAAGTCTAACACATATTAATACTGAAGAAAGCCGGTTCCTTTCAAAAACTAGAACGTTTTTGGTACGGCACTGAATATATACGTATATAATCCCTCCAGTGGTAATTGATTTAAGTGTTAATACTAAATATAGAAAGGAATTTAGTTCAAGTGTTAAGACCAACGGAACGGGTAATCCAATTATGTTCTCTAGCCCAGCGAGAGAGAGAGAGCAGATTCTTTTAAACATGAGTCTTATTCTAAAACTAAAACGCTACCGATTTCTAGTAATATTATAGGTATTTTCCAGATCAAAGCGTAAAGAGGACTGATAAACACAAGAATTTAAGAACTATGGAATGAATGTAAACAAAGTGAGGCCAAAATCAGCATTTAATAATATTCGACGGATCAATCACAACACAAAACAATAACGTTACAACCACAGATTAAGTTTCTTTAATTTGCGTTCCCATTCAAAACTTTTTCCGAAAGTTAGCCAATTACAAACTAAATTAAGAACTTATAAGGGCATTACTAACTTAAGACTAATTATTTATTGAAGTTCACTGAATCTTTCAAAAATCCGGGTAAAAACTCTTGACATTTTACATCCAACCTGGGAAAATTATTTATGCAATCTCTCCAGATTACAAAAGCGGATTTTTCGAAGTGCAAACTTTTGGTTTGGTGTCTTTTGAAGAAAGGATAAAGGTAGGAATTTGCGCACCTTGTATGTAATGTGATTTTCAGACTAAATTACCACCCTAAAACGAATTTCATGTTAAGACGCAGAGAATAAAAGTAAAATAAAGTAATAAAAGTAAATGAGAACATAATTATGAAGCTTAGACCATCCATATAAAAGCTAATGCACGAAAGACTCATATGATATGAAAGAAACGTGACAATCACTTTCTTCTTTTGTAATAAATCCGACTTAACGAGTGTTGAAATCGGTAATAAATGAAAAATCCGAACAGGTAAGAAAATTGAAGCTCTTGGGCGAAAACAGATACCCCTCTAAGTTATGAAATCAAACATATACGCAACGGTAATCCCTAAGTCAAATAGTATAAAAATTGAAACAAGGTAAATCATTATTCAGAATCCATAAAATCAGTTATATTAGCATTATTATTTGATTAAATATATATATATATATATATATATATATATATATATATATATATATATATATATATATATATATATATATATATATTTATATATATGTTATTAAGCGCATTAGCCTTCCTATATAATTCTGTAAAAAAAATAACTTACGACTTAACAGCTGTGGGTAGGGAAAAAGCCGAGAAACACAGCAAGATTATTTCCTTTAAGTGACGTCACATATATGAGGCACACAATTTCATAACAGCAAGCAGCGTCGTTCCTTACCCGAGATAAAAAGAATAAAACAAATTCTAATTTTCGCCAATCATCATTTCAAGAGCAAAACATTAGTTCGCTGCAGCCAATCCTGCTCTAAGGCAATTCCGGGGGTTTCATCAGACATGTGATCCCGGACTCTGACGTCATTCGGGAATAAGCCGGTGCCTACCTTTGCTTAAGCAAATCTCAGCCAATCTTCATATAATACCCGAGGTCTGTGCCGAGATCTCGTCAGAGGAACAGTTAAAGGCCACCTTCCTCACATCAAGCCACTCCAGCATCTCTCTCTGCATCTTGGCCTCAACCTTTATTTTCCAGAAATGGCCAGGAAAGTCATTCCGGTGGCATTCCCCTCCCCCTCTCTCTCTCTCTCTCTCTCTCTCTCTCTCTCTCTCTCTCATTTTTGCTGCCGATTCGTTGAGCTATTCAGCCCTTCTTTCCCTTCGTCATCAGACCCCTACCAATTTTCTCGGCAATCCAGGGCACTGGATGCGAAACAAAATGATGGTGGACAATAAAAAGGGTATATTTCTATGCATACTGACTATGAAGGAGCTACGAATAGCGAGAAGGGTTCTTTAATTTGTGGGGAGAGAGAGAGAGAGAGAGAATATCTATACTACCGCTTATATGCTCTTCCGAAAGAAAAGATAAATAAAGAAAGAATGCTTGCCTCTACAACAGATAAAGGCATCCACGCCCACTATTCTTAGTAACGAGTCTTACGTAAACCTCTCAGCATCAGGAGCCACACGTGGGAAAAATTCCCCTTATTTCAGACGACGAGTTGGAAAAAAGATTTCAGAGTCTACAGTTCCCCTTCCTCTTCATCTTTCCGTCTAATTGTAGAACGACGACAACCAAAAACGAAATTTGCCTGCTACCCAGTTTTTGGATATTCCACGAAATAAGATTAGATTCGTACAAATTCCACTTGCTCTGACGATAAAATCTCGAGCAATTCTTTTCACTGAATAGAAGTCAAATATGTTCTAGCAAGTACTAGGGAATTTGGTCCCCAGCACCAAGCCCCCATCTTCTCTCTCGCGTAGTGTGTTCATAAAGAATTTATGGTGCATGTACAGCAGCATTACATCAGTGTATGACGATCAAATAACCATGTGCTTTCTGCGTTGTTACCAAGCAATGCCTGTCTTGTAACCAAGGGCCGCTGTAAAAAAAAAAAAATCCACGTATCTCAGTAAGAAATTTAGTCATTTACATGAAAACAGTGTAGACAGAATACCTCTGCTAAGAAACTCACACCCCATTAACAGGAAACGGACTCGACAGAGCCAGGCAAAGCTCCCTGACATGAACATAAAGAACATAGGATATGATCTTTGACCTTGAACACCAAACTTTTGCAATGGGAAGTAACCAAGTGAGAGAACTACCGAACAATACTCAGCATCTTTTCATTACTCGGAAACCCTGTCCTTGAAATCTGCGATGAGATTTCCACGGCAAAATTTCACTAAAATTACTTAAGTCTTTTACCTAAGTTCTATCAAATACCATTCATCCTTTATCGACCTGCCCTGTTAAAACACACGCTCGCGCACACAAAAAATGGATGAAAACTTTACCTTCTTAGCTAACGGAAGCATGTAATCGCTGCACTTACAAGTATTGGCATATCTAAACCTTGAAAGTTATATTTAGCCTTTTATGAAGCATTAAATTTCTCTAAAATCTCGCTTATTGATGTTTTCACCATCATCAAAAATTATCCGTTCTCGCAATATTTTAACATGAATAGACGACGGTGGAAACATTATCTTCTCCTAGCTTCACTGACGGTGTCAATTACTGTTTATCATATTGATAGTATGGATAGCAATACGAGATCCATAGCATTATTAACAGCCTTTTAGAAAGACTAGATGCTTCTACGATGTCTATACTTGCCAATGCACGAGATGCTTTCTGTGTTAAAAAAGTCATTATTCATCAAAACAACATCTGAAAGTGATTAACGAATGAATTACTTTTACCAGTTCCATCTAGATTCTTTCATCGTTCTTGAGACATTTGGTGAACATAGATCCATAAGAGTGAAGCAATGAAAGAGACCCAATGACACACTTCAGCTAATCATCAATAATTCCTAAAGTGAGCCGGGCCTTTGAATACAGGTCGCCATCACAAAACACGTAAAGGAATACCTTTGATTATCAGTGATTCTGGAAGGGGATAAGGTAATCACCATTCCATGAAACTGGTGGTTTTTCTCTCGTGAAAAGTACCCACAACGTGACAGCAATACAGCCAACTACGAAAGGCACAAATACGAACTGGAATTGGAATTGAAATATTAAATTTAGGCCAAAGGCCAAGCGCTGGGACCTACGAGGTCGTTCAGTGCACAAAGGGATATTGAGAAAAGAGGTTTTAAAGGTGTAACAGGAGGAAAACCTTGTGGTTGCAATATGAAACGATTGTTAGGAGAGGGTGGAAAGAAGGAAGAAAGAGAATATGAACGGAGGTACCGTAAAAGGAATGAAAGGGGTTGCTGCTAGGGCCCCAAGGGACGCTGCAAAGAACCTTAAGCAGTGCGTACAATGCAACGGCATGAGGTGCACTGGCTGCAACCGTGCCCCACCGCCCCACCCGGGAGGCATAATTACGAAACACTACGATAATTGAACTAAGCAGGAATTAAACGTATATCTGACAGTTAGCAGTCGCACGAACACAGCTTCAGTAAATGTTGCCTCACCAGACTTGAGAGTAAGAATTAAGACCGAAATATCCAGAGAATTACGACATTTGAGCGTTCAAGTGATTTCAGTTAGCACCTAAACCAGATTAATTTGTTTTCTAAAACGGGTTAAAGCTAATAATTATCCGGTAATCTGAATACGGTGTGTGATATTGTCCCCTAAACTCTATGATGAAAATGATTGGCGAGACTTTAAAAAATTCTCCCCTTTACATCACAACAACGTACATCCCACGCCTTTCTAGCAGTTCTTGAACTTAACCGGTTTGGTGCGAAAATTATCAATGGATGGTTGACATTCAAATTTGAATAAAAATCAAAATATATCTTTAGATACTCCAACAGACTGAGATGGGACTGAATTAAATCCGTGACGTTGAGCCTATCGAATATTGAACAACTTTAGTTGAACTAAACTGGGTTGATTATTTAAAAGAATATTTTCACAGAGCTACAGCAAGCGACTCGTATTTTCCAAAGCAGAAATAACTCCGCATGCCGTAAATAAAGAATACATTCCAAATGCTTGGGTGAAAAATTCCTAAAAGGATCATATTACAACAAACAGACCCAATCGAGCGATTCAGCTTCTCATTATCAATTCCCGAGCTCAGGTGAGTCAGGTCATCATCATACAATGAAGGAAATGTACCTTGTGATATTGGAGTGAGAAAACGTCATTAACATTCCATTACACTCATGGACGTTGAGCAAGCAACACAACTGTGGTACACACAGGTTACGTGGTGCAGAGGAGGCTCAGTGTAGCTTAATGTAACTGTATTGTGTCTCTTCCTTTTATGAAATAAAACTAATATTATATGTAATTACATACACATGCAAAAATTCACGAATGCCTAACTACGAATGAAAGTTACATACTTGATCGTAACCATGCAATACAAAATAGGGTATTGATTACGTTTCCCAAAGATGGCCGTAAAACCTGTATTAATCCTAAAAAAATCACTAATAAGCATGTAAGGACTAAATCAGACTGACGAGTCCAGACTCTCTGAGATATCCGAGTCTCGTAATTATCAAAGAAAAAGTTCGATGGATTTATAAAATATCTACTTAGTAACAAAACCAAAGAACAAAGTACATAACAGAAGTTACCCTGAAGCATTTCGACAACCTTTCAACTTATCATTACAATAAGAACGTCTTTCTTATAATTTCACGAACCTTTATAGTCCAAAATACGAAGGCAGTCCTTGTTCCGAAATCAAAAACCAATATATAACCTATTTCCTCACGAAGCTGACAGAAAGGTACGAAAACGCCAGTCAGTTATTTCCTTGTTCCTGGTGATATTTTCATATCGTTCATCTCCAAGCCAACTGCTGACATCCCGCGGGAGTTCACACGCTTCGGTTTTTTGCGTCTCCTCGCGTGTTTCGTGAAATATGTTGAAGCATCGGTGTCGCTTCCGTTTTTCACTTATTTACAGCAAGCCTTCCTTTCGCACAAGAACAAAAGCAGAAATTTCAATGTGAAGAGGACGCTTTATTATTACTTTCTTATATATAAACTTTTGTTATGTACAAGCATTATTAGTTTCTTCTTTTGTATGGGCCCTTCCGGGGATAAAATAAAGACTATTTTCAGTTCACATTAATCCTAATAAGTTCTACACAAATACACAAATATAATAATAATAATGAATAGCTGCAGTATTCTAAGCATGTCGAGTGAATTCCTGTTTATGTTCACGTTATATACTCGTAATTTTGAATAGAACCTAATATCAACGTAAATTTCAGTTTAGTTTAATCAAATATGAGCTTACAAATGAACCCTCTAACCATTTTTTATTGTAAAGAATATGTATAATATACACACAAACACGCACACTCACAGGTACACACACACACATATATACATGCGCGTGTGTGTGTGTATGTATATATATATAAATTATATATATATATATATATATATATATATATATATATATATATATATATATATATATAAACAAACTCGCTTCCGTGTACATGTATAGCATCAAACTTTAATTTGAAATCATCAGTCTCAGATTACCCTACTTTCAAATTATGAACAGAACCTATAATTAATTATCGCACCAATAGCCTTTTAAAATGTCAACAGATCCTACAAATGACAAGATCAAACATAGCACACCGTCCAGCAGAATTCTCCATTCCTCCTCCACAATCTCAAAAGAACACTGAACCTTGTTAGCATTCGCGAACCACAATCCCACCAGTGTTGAGTCAACCCGTCCGTCCGCCCAGCTCGCGACGGCAGCCACCGACGACACTCTTCAATAATTCAACTGCGGGACGAGAGGCGCACAAAAGGAAAACTTCAGGAGGGCAAATTCACTTGCTTTTCTCGGTTTGTTGTCGTATGTAATTACCATGATATAAATAAAAGTCATTTCGGGCATCTCTTTCAACAATGACATCATCAAGCAACTGGGAATGGCCAGTGTGGAAGTTCCCCATGGTCCGGGATTTTTGTGTCGGCCAAATAGGAGTGGGAGTCTGAAAGCCATAAGGGCTGCTGCTGCTGCGGCGTTTGCCAATTTCTTATTTTCTGTAATTGCCTCCCGCTGCAGAATGTAATTTGGACTTTTCTCTCGGCCTTTCCAGGAAACTATTTCCATGTTGATGGAAACTTTTTGCTCAACTGCCAATTACGGGTATAAACTCATTTCAATGGTCATTGTGTCTGCTAAGTTCTCCATGCTTGATGTAGCCATTCGTAAAGAAAAAGACATTCTCTGTCAGAAAATACCTTCAGAGAGTAAATGATTTTGTAAGGTTTAGGGATATTTTGAGAAAATACAGACACACAATTGGCCTGTACTTGACATAATGCAAGAAATCAATTTGAAGAAAAAGGACGTACACCGTTAAATATTTACTGTAGGACCATGTAACTTCAAGGCTCTGAATAATACCCTTATCATAACTATTCCCTTACTGATAACTGAAGTTACTCTTGTTCTTTGTGACTTTTGATATGAGTAATAATATTCGAGTTACATAAAAACAATCTAGAAATTTGGTATTTCACAAGCACTGATATCAAGTGCCAAAGTAATTTTCAAAGTACCGCTCTGAATGGTATTATGATATATATCCTGTAACTCAGAAATTCATTCCGACAAACTCGAGATTAAAGCCGTTCGTTAGCAAACTCGTTTTTATAATAAACTGAGGAGAGAGCCGAGTACAACAACAATTCCGCTGGTTAGCAAGTTGCATCAGATATCAGCGGGATCATGTATTCAGCTATGTAAATGGAGGTGGGAAACGCAAATCTATTACCATTTTCCTGTTGGTGTCACAGACGTGCTCTGTGCTGGATACGAGTCTTCCGTCAGTGAAGTTTAACCTTTGACTTTCCACTTTGTGAGGGAAAAATACAGACTTCCTCTCGCACACTTGACTTTGTACTCTGACAACTTAAGACGAGATCTTTTCAAAAGAATGTCACTGGATTTCACTGGATAACGAACTCTGTAACGGGTAAATGCAATAAACTCTACAAAAAGAAAATCAAACGTTCAATAAACCTGAAGAAGAGAATGCAATAACGAGACGGGCGAACGTCCCCTTCTTCTCGTGCTCCGAGAAACGCAGAATAAAAATAAAACATCTATCCTCTTTACCTGACAAGCTGTCTTTCAATATGCGAATCCAATAAAGGCGGAGATGAAATAAGATCGAAAATTAAATGCGTCGACGCTGAAAGCTTAAACAGGCCAAGAAAAACACCAAAGTCTGTTCATAAAATTCTTTGCCCCCTTTAGACTCTCCTGATGTCTTTAGTTCCCGCGTCTCAAAGGACCACTTAATTCTATTCACTTCAATATCATGTTTACGAGCTCCTTTCAGCGCCGTCCTCTCTTCTTCTCCCACCCCCCTCTTTTTTTTTTTCTTAGAATAATGACAGCTCAAAAATGCTTTTCTGCACCATGAGACATGCCTACATTATATATTCCTCACACATATACACGCAGTTCGCGGAAGAAAATATGCGCGAAACATGCAAGAACATATTTATGACTGTTTTTAGTGCATGCATAATCAGAATAAGTCTGCATTTCACACACACACACACACACGTGTCTGTGTGTGTATGTGTGTGTGTGTATATATATATATATATATATATATACTATATATATATATATATATATATATATATATATATATATATATATATATATATATATATATATATTTATATGAAGTGCTACTTAGAAATGCCTATCTTTACAATAAAAATTAACTAGTCTCAATTTTTCGCCAGAGAGAGAGAGAGAGAGAGAGAGAGAGAGAGAGAGAGAGAGAGAGAGAGAGAGAGAGAGATAATCATATCCCTTTCCTATGGCGAAAAATTGAGGCTAATTCATTTTTATTGTAAAGATAGGCATTTCTAGAAGCACTTTATCATAACGGATTTCAATGTTATATTTCACTGAGTAAAGCTGAAAACTGGATTAATTAGCTACTGGAAGCCAAAATCGCGAATAATTTCCTATTACTCAGAGCCTTAAGTTATTGCCTGCTACACGTGGCAAATTCATGATTTAAGCTATGAAGAGATAGATGCCAGATAAGCAATTATTTTTCATACGTGTCAAGAGGCATCAACGTAATAAAGATGATGCCTGTTGACAGGCAAGATACGAGGAGTGATTGATAGATTGTTTCACAAAGCAAGAAGAGCGTGTCAAATACTTATGAAATGTCTACTGGGCTTTTATATATATATACACACACACACACACACATATATATATATATATATATATATATATATATATATATATATATATATATATATATATATATATATATATATTATATATATATATACTGTATATATTATATATATATATATATATATATATATATATATATATATATATATATATATATATATATAATATATATTATATATATGTAATATATATATGCATATATATATACATACACATAAATTCAATTCAGAATTGAAGTCTGTTATCTTTAAACACAAGAACATCGAGATTCCTGTTACAGTCGTTAGATTAGTCCCGTTTTTCTGTGAACATCGTGATTCGGAAATACAGTTGTGGAAAACGAGACCTCCTTTCAGGATATCCGAACTTGGAGAAGAGTCTTCTGTATTGGATGGCAGCAATTCGTTACAAATGTAGTTGCGTAATAGGCCGTGGCTTATACCTGCGTTGGGAACTTCTGAGTGAGGAAGTGGAGATGGACAGCTTATACAAAACAGATTATCGCTTAATGCTGGAGAATCGGAAGGCCAAGGAAAATTGGGAAAACAATGAGTAGTTGGTGAAAACTGGATTGATGTAAAAAGCGCAGCATAAAAGGATATTTTTATTTTGTTTCAGTGAATCCATATGGACCCCTTGAATATCAGATTACACTAAAGTATACAACAACCAATCAAGAACGATATTCAAATCACATAAAACTCTGTCTTGAGTCTGCAGACGGCCGGACAAATAAAATGGACTTTTCTAATACTGTTTGGGTGTTCACCCAAGTGCACAGGGGTGAACACCCCAACAGTTTAAGTAAAGTCCCTGTTGTCTGTCCGGTGGTTTGCACACTCAAAATGCACTGTTATCTGAGGTTAATATCGTTCTTAATTGGAAGTGGTATAATTCAGTACACTCTGATATTCAAACGGCCCATATAGAATCACTGAACAA
The DNA here is from genome assembly GCF_040412425.1 of Macrobrachium rosenbergii. NCBI lineage: Eukaryota > Metazoa > Arthropoda > Malacostraca > Decapoda > Palaemonidae > Macrobrachium > Macrobrachium rosenbergii. The sequence goes on along the minus strand of NC_089752.1, from coordinate 22,550,580 downwards.
CAGATATAAATATCCTTTCGAGCTGCCTTTTTCAGATCAATCCAGTTTTCCGCAGCTACTCATCAGTTCCCCGGTTTCCCTTGGCCTTCCGATTTCCAGCATTAAACGATACTCCATTTTGTATAAGCTGTCCATCTCCACTTACGCAATCTAAAGTTTTCAACCGCCTGCTACGCAACTACATTTTTAACCAGTTGTTGCCATTCTATATCGAAACTTCTTTTCAGTCCACTAGGAAGCCTTAATACCAAAGCAGACTTCCCACGGAGGAATTTAGTCTATCAAACGCCAAAGAACCAAGAGCAGTCCCTACAGGACGAAGAACCCTTATCAAATTGTTTCTTTAAATGAAAAATGATATGGGAAAATCGACCCTATTTTCCAGTGTTCGTGAGAAGTAAAATTTCTAAAGTTCATTAAAATTTGATCTACAGTTAAGAATAAAGTTAACTTGCCTCTGCCTTCTTAACGGAAAGGCACGCAAAATATAGATGTAATTTTTTTTTAATGGGTGTGATTACAATTTCCTTCCCGTTAATTTCAAATAGATATAACTCGCTCATCATCAACATACAGAAACAAAAGGCTAATAGCTTTTTCCTTTTTCACCAAAACACATTTCTCGAGAGGTTCAAGTAAGGTAACCAAGCTGAGGTACCTACCTTAGATGAAAAGCAAGATTTAAACATATGAAAGAACCTCGGTCTTTGGATAAAATTAAGATCTTGATTAGTATTCGAAATTTTCAGAAAAAAATATCGTTAATCGAGCAATGGCAAGTCCTTTACAATAAAAAGCTTTGATATTATTTTTAGAAAATTTTTTCGTGTATTATGTTATAAAAATTGCCGATTATCAATCGCGGGGTTAAAAAAGAATTATCTAATCTGGGGTAAAAAAAAATTATCTAAGTTATTTTTTTTATAATTTGGTAAAACCTAACGCATTAATATCCTGCGGTGACACACTCATTTGATCAGACATGGCTGTCCGAGGCCGTAAAAACAGATATATTTTGGACGCAATGACCCGAAAAATATGATCGTCATGTATTTGCGGAGATGAGACGACTTCATCTGCCTCTTTAAGAACCAGAACGGATGTCTTTTGATCCCTATTCTGTGTCCTGTTTGTCTTCCAAGATGCAAACGTGAAATATTCAAAAGATCCCCCAAAACAAAGACTGTTATCTTCAAAGGCAAACGAATTCTTCAGACGGATACAATACGCCATGCATCATAGTTGGCTTCATTTGTGCATTTCACTTCGTTCTTTGAGTCTCTCCTCTGGAAGAGGTCGCAATGCTCCTTGACTCCAATTTACTCATGTTTGAGAAAAAAAAAACATCTTTAATTGTTTACCATTTTAATTCCCGCGTGTGTTTTCTTCGTCTTGTTCTTGCAATTTTGTACTGCGGTTGAAAGCATATTATTATTTTTCTTGAATAGATTCATACGAGTGTATTTTTTTCTTGAATAGATTCATACGAGTGTATTAAGTCTATTATTTTAATCCTTTCGATCTTCAGTTTCATTTTCTGCACTTGTGAGACCATTTCAGTTACTTGCCATAAAACAATTATTTTTATTTGCAACACCGTTCCCTGCTCTCCCTCCTAAAAAACAAGAAAAACACAATTCAAGCAATTTATGATAAATGCTGTACATTAGCACATAGGGAAGTTCATGTACAATATAAAAAGAAACATTCAGAGAGAGAGAGAGAGAGAGAGAGAGAGAGCTAAACAGTATGTTATAATCTCAAAGTCTTTAAATCTTGCACATAATTCTCCTAGAACAAAAGTATCTATCGAAACGATTCTACCCAATTTTTCTCGAGTTCCGTCCCATAATCCTTCCCCTGCCCCGCCGCCCCCACCCCCACCCCCTCCGCCAACGTGTAATAATTTTCAAATCGTCGCCTCAGGATCTCTCGCACAGAATTAGTCGCCTTCCTGTTAGCGCAGAGATAATGGATGAGTCTTATTCAGGACCCCAGCTGGACTACGTTTGCCTAGGAGGAGGAGGAGGAGGAGGAGAAGGATGTACCCTCTTCGGGAGAAGTGGAGGAGGAGATGCATCCCAAGTGGAAGATTCATGTCAGCCCAAAACCGCCAAGAACAACCGCCAGGAAGCACACTACTCTCTCTCTCTCTCTCTCTCTCTCTCTCTCTCTCTCTCTATGCATTACCAGACGGGGATAAATGAGCCATTATGGACACACCCAAAACTTGCAATGAAGAGCTTTATGGCCAAAACAACATTTACAGCCATTGGATTCCCATTAGGGTATCGGATGTCGTTTTCCTTGCACTCAATCCTGGCAGTTTCTTCTACACGGAGTCAAAATTACTTATTTGAAATCCAATAGTGCATAGTGATATGTCAATTCACTTTGTATTCATTCAGTTAAAAGTAAGTGAAGTTTCATTCTCTCAAGGTTAATATAAGATTAAACCAAACTTTTATGGACCCAACAAGCATGATAAATCTAAAACAAAAGAAATATTACCCTTTTCTTTAAATAATTACTCTGTTTCAAATATTCCACGTGAGTGAACAGTTTAATCTGTTGATCTCCTGTTGCAAATGTGTGAAAAATACCGTTAACACATTCAGCTTTACGTGCTGGAAATCTGCGAAAATACAAATGCCATTATGAAGCAGTTATGGACGTTGTATAACTGATCACAGAAATTACCTAACCCATAGAAAAAATTTCGCAATAAAATTCTGAAACAGAAGACGAGACGGGAGGCGTTCAAGCTCATTCTGGGTGAGTAAGCACCCCATCACATGTGATATAAAATAGTTTGATCCAAACAATGACTTTTTCATGAATTAGATATAAAATAGTTTGATCCAAACAATGACTTTTTCATGAATTAGATATAAAATAGTTTGATCCAAACAATGACTTTTTCATGAATTAGATATAAAATAGTTTGATCCAAGCAATGACTTTTTCATGAATTAGATATAAAATAGTTTGATCCAAACAATGACTTTTTCATGAATTCCCATAAGGCTGACGAAAGGGATCCGCTTTACAACGGAGGGAAGAAACAAAGAAAACAAGTAAGAGGGAATTAAGAAAATTCCAAAGTATGATCATGTGATGACGAGGATGAAAAAAAATGTAGTTTGGTATCGAAGTGACTCTACAATTAACCATTAATATCACATAAGACTAGCCTGACAGGGTACACATAGGAGACTTTATTCCCCCACAGGATTCAGTGCGTATTGTAGGTGATATCCAACTGTTGAAGACAGCTTATATTAAGTATGGTAGAAGTCGTTAGGCTGTTACATATTAGTGCTTCTGTACAGTTAGGCTTTATACGCATATCCAAGTTTCCCTGTTTGATGTAGTGATACTTTGAGTGAACCCTGTGCTGATGGGCGATGTGATATTTTAATAACTAGTACATTATTAATCACGGTATATGACAGCACAAAATCTCAATCTAGTAATATCAAATTATGTTTGGACATCGGATAAAAAAAGGTAACCACTCCAGAAATTCCGACTGTATCATCCAGCAGTTACCAATACTCAACACATTCAAGCATCAGAAACGAAAATCCTACGGTAGAATCTACTTTTTCATTTTGTCTTCGAACAACTGGCGAACTTATGCCCTTACAACCTACTCTCTCTCTCTCTCTCTCTCTCTCTCTCTCTTATATATATATATATATATATATATATATATATATATATATATATATATATATATATATATATATAGATAGATGAATGAATGAACAGGCAGATATAGATGTGTGTGTCTGTTTAACTGGATAAATGTCTTTTAACAGGACCTCCTACTCATAGGATGAATATAGTAACAAAATTCTGCACAAATACTCCCCACCACTAAAGGCCTATTCACATTAAACGAAAATACAATCTATTGCAGTTACACAGTCATAGCAACATCATAGAACAGCAGGAGATCAGAATAAATCAAAAGAAACAGCGGGAGAAACAGGAAAACAACATGAATAACAGTGAGGCGTTGGCTGTTTATTTCGCGACAGACCTCAATAAGACATAGCACGCGAAGGGACACACTGTCTTTCTCCATAAGTTAGCGCCAAAATCTTGTTCCGCTCCCGGGGCCAAATCGATGCCAGGGGATTTTAATAATCCAAGAGGCAAAGGACATTTGTGGTTTGCATGCTGTTCTTACCACATTTCGAACGACGCAGAGAAATAATTGAGGCTGCAGCGAGGGACTCAATCATGAGGGCTGCTGGTCGAGATTTAGTGTCTTCGGTGAAACCAAAACTGGTTTTGTGAGCACCCGCAATATGCGACGAAAACAAAACTTGGAACCATGCCTACATGAACTTATTCACCTTTAACGCTGTCTTTCGAAATTCTTAAAGGTGGTTTTGATGGGAGAGACTGTGGAAACTAGCTTTAGTTTATGAAATTAATTATTTAGAGAGTTATTTTTTTAACGATATCTGAGTAATTAATGTAGGATAAGTTGGGGGGCGGGGTTTAATAACTGCAAGAAAAAGGAAGTGGCTGTGGAAATAATCTAAGTTGTTGCTACAACCAATGTCACTCGACGAGAAATGTTTCAGATCATCAGTTTTTATGAGTGCCAGCTGGAGAGAACAAATTTGCAAGCTTTTGGCAATTGTGAAATAAGAATTGCCAGGGAGCATATTTTTTAAAATTTGGTACCAATAAATCCGATGGCTTCGAAAATTTCTCGTCAGCGGTATTGAAGAAGCAGCAACAATTTAGATTATTTCCACAGCCACTGCCTCTTTCTTGCAGTTATCATCCTCCCAAACTTATCCCACATTAATTATTCAGATATCGTTCAATAAATAAGTCTCGCCGTCAGCCGCCCCCACAGATTTCTCAGATATCGTTCAAGAAACAACTTTCTATGTAATGAATTTCACAAGTTAAAGTTACATTCCACAGACTTTCCCTCCAGAAAAACCCTAAGAATTTCGAAAGAGAGCGATAAAAATCGACAAGTTTATGTTGGCATGGATACATCTTGAAGGACCGTTACTCACTGCATGATGTTATAACTCTTCGCGTTCCTCTCAATATCTTGGAACTTTAAATCGCTCTTTTGACGAATTATACCTACATACTGGCTGTACCATTCACAACATTCGTTCCTAATAAACAGAAATCGGCACCAAAATCGATGATTTTCAAACTGCCACGTATTTACCGTACTTGTTGAAAGTAAAAAAAAAAAAAAAACTATAAAGAAAGCATATATAATCATAACGAAAAAGAGAAGAGTTTCCCTTGAATAACATCTTTCTTTTTATAAGAGAATCTACTTGTAAACACACTGACTGCTAAGATAAATACACACAAGACACTCCTGCAGTCCTTGAGTAGATGTGAAGTTATGCATTACAATACGTGATGTATGTTTCTAGTTTATTTCAACTATAAAGATCTCAGAAATTAAATATTTAGATATATGGTTGTTCATCAAAGCTAAATTATATCACACCACTAAAATCAAATAATTAAATACCTTGCCATTCATAAGGACTACTGTCTACGGAAACTGCTGTTTGGCTAAACAGAGGGTTTCCAGTGCCATCAAATGAATGCCATTAGTGGACATAATTATTAGAGATTTTTAATGTCAACTGCAAAATTGGAATTGTAATATAAAATCTAGGCCAAAGACCAAGCGCTGGGGCCTATGAGGTCATTCAGCGCTGAAACGAAAGCTGACAGTACACAGGTTTGACAGGTGTAGTAGGAAGGAGACCTTGCAGTTGCGTTATGATACAATTGTTAGGGGATGGTGCAAAGTAAGATGGAAGAAAGATAGTGTGAACGAGGTTCAGTAAAAGGAATAAAAGGGGTTGCAGCTAGGGGCCGAAAGGACGCTGCAAAGAACCTTAAGTAAACGCCTACGGTGCACCCCGTGCGGTGCACTGACGGCAGTACCCCTAGCGGTCAATTGAAGAAGAAAGAAGGTCTTGGTAACGTTACTCCCGTGTTTCATCATCTACGTTTTCCTTCCTTCTTTGTAAACTGGTGTCTCCCTTTGCTCCATCCAGCAAAGCAACTGGTTCTGTTCCATCTCTCGCGCTAAGGAAAATCCCCTCTCACCCTTAAAGATCACCTGACAAGGCTGCAATTTACATTTCTTTTTCTCCGGCTTCTCATTCACCAGACTTACACTGACATCTTAATTCCCGTCTTTTGATCTTGATTTAAGCCTTCCTTGATCCGGATTTTTTTTCCTTTCATTATAAATGACAAAGACTAGAGCGGATAAGCCAAAAAGGTTCATTGATTAAATCTGGGGATAGAAAGAAAGGGAGATAGAGCACGAGAAAAATAAAAGCCAGTAACAATTAAGCATGGGTTTTGAGAGTTTATCACAAGGAAATGCTTCCCTGAATATAAAATGTGAAAATAATCCTCTCCAGGATTTACAGACAACGGAGCAGAATAAAGTTTTCTCTTAACTGTGTTGAATTCCTGAGAAAAAACTTTTTCCCCAAAGAATATCTAATTAATATACGATAGCATACCATTATAACGTTAATTTCCCTAGACGACTGTAAGCAGACAACTGTAAGGTGACGCCAAAAGTAGAGTAGCCATGGACATTTAACGGGAAAAATATAACCATTCAAGAGCAGTAGGAAGAAAGATCATCAAACAAAAATGCAACAAAATTCAAAATTCCTACATAAAAAGAAAACGAAAGCACGAAAGGTGAGATGGATAACGGAATTATAAAAACAGGACACCCGAGAGACTAAACAGGGGGCCGGGAATCAACTAGACAGGGAGACCGACAGATACCACCCGAAATACAATTCCGGGTATGATTCTAAAACTGGTTCCCTCCCACCCTTCCTCCCCTACCCCACCAACAGACCCCAACCCTCCCCTGCTCCCAGCCCATGGACCAGTCCCAATGCGACCATCCCCATCATCATGTAACAAGGACACTAGATAAAAAAAAAGTAGAAAAAGTAAAAAAGTTAATATGACATGCAAAGCTCAGCGATTCCGCGGTTCATCCTATTTCGGCTTTTATTTTTACCCCCATCCTCTCTTTTTGTGCTTTAGTTTTGTTTTTCCTCTCGCGCGTGCCAAAACATTTCACATCCGTGGATATCCCATTTCCATAGTCAAGAGGGATATTTCATGGCTCTGGCAATCTGATCGCTAAATTCCAAGATATTTGTTTTGGATCCGTTCTTTCCAGAAAGAAAAAATATATTAGTTTATAAGCATATACAAAATTAGCAATGAATCCAGATATTGTTGCTTTAACATATTCGTCAGTATAATTTATATATATATATATATATATATATATATATATATATATATATATATATATATATATATATATATATATATATAATCATGGCTTCATATATGTTGTTTAATATCCAATTCACGCTACTTCGGGAATATCCCGATGTGGAATTATCACCGAAGGAGAACTTTTTAAGTGATAATTGGATTGGTACCACCGGGTCTCGATACCTCGACACAGTACCTTTCAACGACTCCATTCAATGGTCAAACATTTGGGCCACCAAGCCTATAATATTAGCCGAAAGATTGCCGTACTTATTTACATGTCAAGAGGGAACTTGTAATGGCTTGGGCATTAACCACCTCCACCTACGATAGTTCATTGGTATATCTGGAGACACCAGCTCTTGTGCAAATTTTTATCACACCAGCGGTTATATACAATCAAGAAGCTACAATGTCATTTTAATATCAATTCCGCGCTACTTTGGGAATGTGCCCGATGGGTAATTATCACCGAAGGGGAATTTTTTAAGTGATAAATGGATTGGTACCACCGGGTCTTGATCCCTCAACACAGTACCTTCCAGTGACTCCATTCGACAGTCACACCATCGAGCCACTAAGACGTACCTACCAATGAGCAATTGTGGTGGAGGTGGGTTAATGTCGAGGCCAAGTACAATTTTCCCGCTCTCGACAGGTCAATAAGTACGTAGTGTATGGCATTGCTTATACCTCTCTTGGTAGCTAAATGGTTTGACTGTCGAATGCGGTCGTTGGAAGTACTTTGTGTCAGGGGATCGAGACCCAGTGGTATCGATCCATATATTAGCAAAGAATTCCCCTTCGCTGATAATTCCCATCCGAGATATCACCAAGTAGCGTGAACTGTCAAATGACATTTTAACTAGCGATTAACTATATAAATCGCAGTGTGATCAAAAACTCATAATAACTGCCTGTTCAACATGCCGATGAGCTATCATGGGGAGGTAGGTTAATGCCGAGCAAAGTACAATTTCCTTGCTCTCGACAGGCAAATAAGTACAGCGCGTCCAGCATTAACTTTATACTCTCTCGGTAGCTCAATGGTTGACCACCGAATCAGAATGTTGGAAGGTACTGTATCGAGATCAACCACAACCAATACTGATCTGTATCATAAAATATTCCCCTTCGGTGATAACTCCCCCCATCGGAATATTCCTGAAGTAACATGAGTACATATTAAATGACATTTGTAACTAACCTCTTGACTTTAATATATAAATCACGATTGTGATGAAAATTTCATAATCAGAAGCACGTTTTTAAACAGACCAGTGACTATCATGGCGGAGGTAGGTTAATGCCGAAGTCAAAGCACTATTTCCCTGCTACTCGACGGGTAAATAAGTACGGCAGATTCAGCGATACAACACACCTCTCTTTGACAACTCAATGGTTTGTGCCCAGATAGGTCGTTGGAAGGTACTGTGTCGAGGATTAGGACCAGGGTACCGATCCACTTATCATAAAAATTCCCTCCAGTGATAGTTCCCCGTCAGGATATTCCCAAAGTAGCGTAAGATTGGATATTAAAGCAAAATTTGTAGCTTCATGATTTGTGTGTGTGTATGTATGTATATATATATATATATATATATATATATATATATATATATATATATATATATATATATATATATATATATATATATAATAATATTAATGTGTGTGTGTACATACACACTACTACATATATATATATATATATATATATATATATATATATATATATATATATATATATTATATATATATATATAAACTTACTTACAAAATGCTTCAACAAAACATATTTAGCACTATTGTAAAAGACATGCGAAATCACTCAAATTACATTCAGAAATAAAACCTTAGCAATAGCAGTAAACACCACTATACAGAGATGATATCTTGCTGTTTCTCCGCCCGAGCTCCTTACAGGAATCACATTCAGGACACGCAACAGCTTTCAAGCAAGGCGAACTCGAGATCTGGGACCTGATCCTTTACGACGTTAGTAAACAGGAACATCTCCGAATGTGCTTTACCGTGTTGTGGAGGACACTCGATCTTCTCTCTCTCTCTCTCTCTCTCTCTCTCTCTCTCTCTCTATCTCTCTCTCTCTCTCTCTCTCTCTCTCTCTTAGTTTATAGTCTCACGTTTAAACAATCGACAGGTGTGTTCACTTCACGACTCGACCTTACTTCTGACAGATATGACTTTCTTCATAGAGGTTAATTTTCATAATTTCCGAAGTCATAATTTCGAATTTTACTGTTCATTAAATGAAATCTAATTGGAACTGGAATATAAAATTTAGGTCAAAAGCCATGCGTTGGGACCTGTAAGGTCATTCAGCGCTGGAAATAAAGTTGAAAAAATTGTTAGGAGAGTAGAAAAGTGGAAGAAGAACTGCAATTTAAGGTACATTAAAAGAATAAAGGGGATGCAGATAGGGGGCAAAGGGACGTTGCAGAGAACCTCAAGTGATGCCTCCAGTGCATGAGGTATACCGACGACACTTACCCTCAACGGGGAGCAATTTTATTAAATCTATGATGATTCTCGATAACTCAATTCAACATAATATTTATACGATGGACACATTTATGTATGATAATTCTACTGCGTATGAAAATCCGGATATACAGCTGTTAGGTATCTACATGAAGTACATGCATACAGTATCATTTCAAATACTTACACTTTTTACAACGCGCGTGCAGCGTCACTGGAATCAGTGCCAGCAGGAAAAAAAATTATGCGAGTTTTCTGGGCAATTTTCAAGTCCCTACGCTGACCTCGTCAGTACATTATGTTCTTGAAATATAGTCGATTGTGGTGAGTCGAGATCAGGTTGGAGAAAGGTATTGTGGATAGCATCCCAAAATGACTTACTGTATATTAGAAAGTCAACACCTTCTTTTGGGCCTTCCATTATGGAAAACGCACATGGATGAGATTATATAATAAGTATATATATATATATATATATATATATATATATATATATATATATATATATATATATATATATATATATATATATATATATAATATAAACAATGTCTGTGTGTATAGGTTTGTATAGTATATATACATATATATATTTATATATGTATACACACACAACATACATATATATATATATATATATATATATATATATATATATATATATATATATATATATAAAATGTGTGTCTGTGTGTATAGAGTTTGTATAAATATATATATATATTATATATGTATACACACACACATACATATATATATATATATATATACCATATATATATATATATATATATATATATATATATATATATGTATATATAAATTATATATATATATATATATATATATATATATATATATATATATATAGATTATATATATATATATATATATATATATATATATATATATATAAATTATATATATATATATATATATATATATATATATATATATATATATATATATATATATAAAATATATATATATAAATATATAAATATATAAATAAATATATATATATATATATATATATATATATATATATACATATATATATATATATATATATATATATATATATATATATATCTCTCTTTCTTTGTATATTATGTTAATTTAATCAATTTTATTTGCCATTTAACTTTACGTTGGTATAGTGCCCTCTGTAAAACTTCTGCGGAAATGCAGTCTCCCCAAAATACGAATACTCGATCAGTTGTTCATTCCAGAGACTTGCCCAAAAAAAAAAAACAATTGTCATTTTTCAGCCACTTCAGCAAAGCCTACGTTGATGCTGCAGATAAAGTTGATTTATATGATAATTGCATCAGAAATTCCCATAGGGAACTCCGCCTGCAAAACGATATTTCATTTTTTCCTTTTATTCTATTCATGAATCTCAAAATGAAGCTGCTGTACCGCCGCGTGGATTTACCGGCGCCGGCTACAGGTGAAAGGAAAACAATAATTCGGCCAAATCCGCATCATGTTGGAAAAAAAAACCTTTTTGCTCCAATCTAATAAAAGGAAATTCTTACTGCAAATTAGGACGCCACCTGACTGATTATCATAATCGCATATTAATGCCGTTCTCAATTATTTCGCTACAGCCAAGGTATTTTCTGTGACCTACATTTTCGACTCCTGGGATTTTTGGAATTATCATGACATTTTGACAGCAAAAATATATATATATATATATATATATATATATATATATATATATATATATATATATATATATATATATATATATATATATACATATATATATATATATATATATATATATATATATATATATATATATATATATATATATACATATATATATATGTATACACACACACACACACACACACACACACATATATATATATATATATATATATATATATATATTATATATATATATATATATATATATATATATACCTATATATATATATATATATATATATATATATACATATATATATATATATATATATATATACATATACATATATATATATATATATATATATATATATATATATATCTATATATATATATATATATATATATATATATAATATGTGTGTGTTAATATTAAATAATGTGTAATGTATATATATGTTAGAATAGTTATGCCAAGCTCAACATTCCTTGACCGCAATCGATCTACGAGAAGAAATTCTCTTCTAATTTTGAAATTGTGAGGTCATCATCATAATCACGAGTACAAAAATATCACTGATTCACAACAGAAGATCTATTGCTAGCCAAACTGCACTGCGGCTGACTGACTTTCCTCTTTATACGGGTTTGCTATACTTGTATGAGAACTTGCAGGAGAGGATAAGGTTTCCCCTTGGGTGTGACGACTTGATTGATTGATTATGGCTACTAAAACTGGCGTCACTGTGACGAGTTGAAAGAACCAAGCGTCCATACCTATAGTTCATTGGTTTAAAATATAACAAATAAAAAAAATGAGCCAATATGAGCCGCGGCCCATGAAACTTTAACCACGGTCCGGAGGTGGCCCATCCTATACCGTTGCCAGAAGCACGATTATGGCTAACTTTAACCTAAAATGAAATAAAAACTACTACGGCTAGAGAGCTGCAATTTGGTATGTTTGATGATTGGAGGGTGGATGATCAACATAACAATTTGCAGCTCTCTAGACTCAGTAGTTTTTAAGATCTGAGGGCGGACAGAATAAAATGCTGACGGACAGACAGAGCCAGCATAATAGTTTGATTTTACAGAAAACTAAAAACTAGTTTTAAAATGCAATACTGCTCGGAAAGGAGGGTCAGCAATTCTTTGGGAAAAGGGTTGAAAGATGATGTAATTGGAAAAGAAAAAATAAACTACACCGTCGAGGCTCACATGCACAGATTATGGATACTGTAGACGGATTGCAAGGAAACTCAGGTTATCGTAAGTGTTTACAAAAGCATAAAATAACCTCTCAGTATTATAGTGAGAACCTTCAAGTTACATCTCTGGTAAGTATTGAATGTGTTTGCAGGATGGAGGTTGAGAGATATGATTATGTTATCAGTGGTGCTTTGTAATCTACAAGATCGACCGACCATATTCCCGTCGACTATTTAAAATCCTCCTGACTTCAAGATCCAGAAAAGAATCGAACAGAAGATAAACGCACCGCTACAAAGAAGCTAACCACTCAAAATATGCTCCGAAGCTTGCAGATAAATGTCTAATCAAGCGTCCACAGCATTAGCGTAAAACTAACGAATGTTTTACTGTTTATTTTATATATATGTATTTATATATATGTGTATGTATATATACATATGTGTATATAATATACACACACACATATATATATATATATATATATATATATATATATATATATATATATATATATATATATATATATATATATATATATATGGATATGGATGAATTTTTATCATCATCACCATGATTTATATGCAAGCATTAAGCTACAAAAAGTCGTTTAATATCGAATTCGTTCTACACTCAGGGAAATAATATATATATATATATATATATATATATATATCTCATATATATATATATATATATATATATATATACCTATATACTATATATATATATATATATATATATACGAAGGCAATTAGAACTGATAAGTGGTTCGTCGTCTCACGGGGCTTGAACCGCCGAACGCGAGAACTACCGACGTTCAGTGACACGCTTCAAACCATTCGGCTATCAAGTGAGGTATAAGTTAATACCGACTCTGCTATACAGATCCCCTTCAAGCGCAGGTATTTGTACTTAGCGTCGGCATCAATCACCTCCACCATGACAGCCGAATGGGGAGTTTAAATCACGTAGCTATTTTTATGGATGAATTTTTACCACATCACCGTCATTTATATACAGTTATTAAGCTACAAATAAAAATCATCAAACAATTTTTTTTAAAAGAAAGCCTGTATCATACAGGTGGACAAGAGGAGGGCGCGGGGGGGGGGGGAGGGGGCTGGATTCGGGATAGGGACCTTCATAATTCGGGAGTGAACGGCCGGTTTTAGATACTTTAACCTTTTCTGAGAAATGCTGATTTCCACGGAAATTTTAACAGCTAATGAAACTTGCTTCCATTTCTCAACTTTTTGTTGTTGTTTCTTGAGGCAAAACCTGCTGCCTTCCTTCATTGTCACCTAACGCATATCAAAGATTTAATTTTCTTATCTTTATTTTGATGTCTATTGGGGGAAAACACGCATGATAATTACGTTTAAAAAGCATCAATCATAAGGGAAGTACTGCCAAGAATTACAGTAACTAAAACCGAGTATAACGTGATAGAAAACAAAAAATCTTCTACGGTAAAACTTACTTTCAAGCAATTCTGTTGCTACGAGACTTTAACGTAGATTTAAAGAGGTAGATTTAAAGCTGTAAGTAAATTATCACATCATGAGGTTTCTTTAAAGTTTCGTGAATACCAATATAGAAACTGACCAGAGCCAAAACGCAAAAATGAAACAAACCCTTTCCTTTCGAGTTTCCAGACAACTGGAGTGAACACTCGATAATTAAGCTAATAATGACGGAGGACTGGATTCCAGCGTTTTACTTAACAACCATAAGAGCATGTCTCTGTCTGGTTTCAGTAGAGATTTGTAACTCGAAACCATCTTTGATGTCCTTCCAGCAATTAATGCCAATCTATTTAAGTAGTTATTTTCTGCCCGTTAACGTAATTACTTTGTTTAACTCTCCCATTACATAATCAGTAGGTACTTTCCAAACATTGGCACATGTCATAAGAATAAGTGGAATATGAGCCCAACATATCTAACTGTCTTCTGAGGGAATCCACCGGCGAAATAAAAATGTATAATTCATGAAAACCAAGACGCAGCGACAGCAAATCGCAACAGCGTAAAACTGGTGACAGTTTTAATCCTGAAACATTATGGCCTACTTATGGTCTTATTCTATAGCTGAAGACTCTTTCAACTGAATAATCTACGTTCGATCGCCGAACGCGGTATGGGCGGTTTCCCTAAAAATCTAAAGTAATCAGTACTCCGTCGAAAAGTGTACTGTTGTAATTGCAAACAGGGGTGAAGCCACCTATGAGAAACAGCATCAGACTCTCTCTGTAAATAGCCTGAAAGCAAACAAAACCCCGCACGAGAAGAAAGCTCGCCATAAGAGAAACAGGAATGAAAAAACTTCACGGGAAAAACAATGACCCCCCGAGTCCGGGAAGCTATAGAATTGGAAACCCTTAAGATAAATCCCGGGAGGAAATAAAACAAAGGCGAAACAGAAGCAACAGGGAAACCAGTACTATATAAAAATGAAGCGCCGGAATGAATTCAAAAGAAATACGCGCGTCCAGAGAATGAAAAGGAGGGCGGACTCAAACACCAAACTGAAAGAGTATCCCAGAAAAAAAAGAAAGGATAAATAAAAACGAACACAACAAAGGGACAAAGAGAACCCGGGAATAAAGAAGAAGGGGCCACTAAAGAATGAAGACCAACAGCAAACAATTTTCCATTACGAAGGGAAAAATTATAGGAAGCAAATGAACAGCGAAAGAATATTTTACGTAACCCAATTGGAAACAGATACGAGAAAATGTCGCCGGGGAAATGATAGCATGGGGAAAAATCTAGGAGGAAATGAGTGATAATTAACAGAACTTCCGCCGGGTCATCAGAACATTGGCTCGCTCTCTCTCTCTCTCTCTCTCTCTCTCTCTCTCTCTCTCTCTGCTACCAAACTATCACAACATTTTATTCACCAGTTTCCTGTCAATCTAGTTGGTTCTATCTATGAAGTTCTATGATTTTTTAAAATGAACCATAATCAACCTATGTTGAGCACTATTTTACCTAAAGAATATTAAAACGTTTTATACATTTTTTTTTTAAAGCCAAAGGCTAATGGTTCGTGCAACCTATTTTCATAACCCAGGTCGAAAAGAGACCACCCCCAAAAAAAAGCTGAATAGGCTTTCATTACCATTATTATGAACATTATTTTCATACTTCAGCAGCTGTGTGGATATTGCCGATTTATCATTTTTTATCATGTTATCTCATGTATCTAGATTGTGTATGTTATGGTCTCTACTTTGTACATTCATTGTATAAGGCCTTGAGCTGAAATAAAATCTATTATTATTATTACTATTATTATTTAATCCACCGTGATATATGATTTATTGCATGAAAATAGTTCAGAAAAAGAAGCCTGTAATAACTATTTAACAGTTGTTCAATGTTTCATCGGTGAATGTACAGAAATTCTATCAGTTCTTCATAGTCTAGCAATAATTATCAGTATCATCTCTCTCTCTCTCTCTCTCTCTCTCTCTCTCTCTCTCTCTCTCTCTCTCTCTCTCTCTATCCTACACACAAACACACCCATTCTCGCAAGCGACAGCAAAGAGAAGATATGAAATTACTTCAGTGAACAAACTGTTTAAGAGGAAATCTCTCCATCTGTCATGACTGTGGAAACACGAATGCAAATCGAAGGGAAAGATGGACATCCCCCTCTCCCTCCCCCCTCCGAAAAAAAAGATGCGCCTCGGCAGCGGCATTCATTGAAACGATAAGTTCATAACTGTAGCGCGTTGCTTGGGTTGAAAATTAATAGCCGTAAATGCGGATATATAATCAGATTTGATTTCAAAATTCCCTGTGCTGAAGAGCTCGACTATAATTGGATTTGAATTGGTGTACAGACTAGCAGGTATATCCATTAAGCCAGTAAATTATTATTATAAATATTCAAGAGTAATCGTTACTCATAAATTCCGCCATCCGATATTAGGACCCATTTCATAATGGCAATTCCCCGTATTTGTTTTATAGGCTCATTTACCGAAGCCATTTTTCAAATAGATTAAAACAGTAATAACAGACGGTTGTTTAAGTACGCACTGACGAAGGTGTGCGCGACACACAGCAATCTTTATATCACATTAAGATTATAATATATATATGTATATATACATATATATTATATACATAAATATATACAGTATATATGTATATATTTTATATAAAACCAATAAGGTAAGTGCATGCGAGTGTGTATGTACGTGTGTGTGTATGTACGTGTGTGTGTGTGTACGTGTGTGTGTGTACGTGTGAGAGAGAGAGAGAGAGAGAGAGAGAGAGAGAATCTGACTACTGGTTTTGCCACTGACTGGGCACACATTACCTCTTCGAGGATGTCACGTTTTAATTATTCAATTGTAAACACTTTGGTCATCCCTCACCCCATCCGTTTTATTCTCAGCTTTTTACCTCTCCGCAATTGCGGCCCACAAAAGTCGAATTCTACTAAGTACCTAATTACTGCTCACGTCATATTTCTACTGGGTTTTTAATGGAAACTAGCCAATACATTGATTGTGCTCTGAGAGAACAAAAGCTATTTTTCCACAGTTATGAAAGAATCTTCAAGGAACATCTGCCGTTCTGCTCAAGGAAAAAACTTGGCGAAAGATGAATCTCCTTAATGAAAACCATTTCTTGATCGAATCAGAACTTCCTGGCAATTACCTTCTTTTTTTCATAAATCTTCCTGATTTTCCTCAAGATGAATTCAATGCCTGCTATCACCTTAATCATTTTCACAATCATCTATCCCATCGATCTTGCAAGCTCTAAAATGAAAAAAAAAAATAAATAAAAAAATAAAAATAAAAAAATTGATTGAATAGTCTTATTCGTTTCTATGACCATATTCATATATATATATATATATATATATATATATATATATATATATATATATGTACATACATACATATATATACACATATAAAGAAAAGCTATACAGTATCTGTATGCTATGTAACAACGAACATTTAGACCTACCTACGATGATACATTCTCTCATGCTCTCTCTCTCTCATATATATATATATATATATATATATATATATATATATATATATATATATATATATATATATATATATATATATATATATATATATATATATATATATATATATATATATATATAATGTCCAACTTATTCACCTCTGGGTTAACTGGTGGGAGACAGACTGGCATGGACTGACCAGACAGACCTTTATGAGGCTGTTGTATAAGATTATAAATTCACTTACAGAAGTCCTTTACTTCTTCCAGTAGTCTTAGAATGACTAATATCATATTAATATGAAAGTGCTAAACAGTGGAAATACCAACCCATTACTCACTATCACTGGTTTGAAAATACATTACGTGATCCAGATTTATTCAGTATACGAGTATTTTCCTCGCAATGTTAATGCTTCAATTTGCTCTGTTAACTCTAAATTACCGCTGTGCCAAAAGGAAAAGTGTGTCTGGATGGCATACTTCAGCAATAAGCGCTGTTTTCTGCCTATATTTAAGAGCTACTTTTGAGAGCAACAATGGACTGGATTCATATACAGGAGGTAAGCTAACCCCGAGCGATGAGTTGACCTTACCTCGAAGACTATAGTAGTCGTGATTCAAGTTATCCGAAACTAACTGGTCAATCATAATTCATATTCGCCTATACGCATTCTCCCCCTGATTGCCAGTGGTTCCAGGTTAACCTTGCGGTACTCAATAATTTGGATGTCGCTGCCACCACTATATACATCACCACCACCCTGGCTCCAGTCGACTAACTACAGGGTGTCCATAAAGTCTTGGCACACAGGGGATTTTACTGTATTTTATTTATTTATATTATTTTTCCTCCTCAGAATGAAGATGGCTCTGTCTAAAAAAGAACGAATCGATTTGGTATATGGCGGACGAGAAGGATGGTCTTATCGCAAAATTGTGGAAAAATTTAACTTGACCTGCAAATCGATTCGTTCTTCTTTAGACAGAACCATCTTCCTTCTGAGGAGGAAAATAATATAAATAAATAAAATAAATAATAAAAATCCTATATGCCCAGACGTTTTTGACACCCCCTTTAATCGCCCAATTCAGTGCTTAAGTCAACCTAGGCACAAAGCTTTTTTTCGGAAATGAACCGACAAACCCCGTCCTACGATCTCGGGACTCTCACTGTTAAGATAAAACGTTGCCAGTTGTCTTCGAGAAAATCACGAAAGTGTTAATGTATAATTACCCGTTTATTCCTTATTCGTCATTTTTGTACAGACAACTTTGAACTATTAATCCTATGAGCTTGAGCGTGCATTATATCTGATCTAGATTAATTTAATCCTGAAGATATAAGTCAGATGGTCTTAATCCTTAGTATACGAACAGTAACGAGGTCAGCTTGCTTATACTTTGTTTCGTAACATTCTAATTCTTTACATTTACATAATTACTTCACTAACCTTTACCAGGGTCACCATTACGTATTCATAAGTGTTTAATCATATTTTAGCTCCGCTTTATCAACAAACGGAACTTTTAATTGAACTGAATTGAATATAGAATTTAGGCCAAAGGCCAAGCACTGGGACCTATGAGGTCATTCAACGCTGAACCGGAAATTGACTGTGAAAGGTTTGAAAGGAGAAAAACCTCACAGTTGCACTATGAATCAACTGTTAGGAGAGGGCGGAAAGTAAGATGGAAGAAAAAGAATATGAAAAGAGGTACCATAAAAAGAACGAAAGGGGTTGCAGCTAGGGGCCGAAGGCACGCTGCAAGGAACCTTAAGTAATGCTTACAGTGCACCGCATAAGGTGCACTGACGGCACTACCCCCCTACTGGGAAACGGATTTTTAGCCCATGTTTTTCTTTAATTCTTGTCTTTCTAATGAATTAATAAACAAATGAATAAACAAATGAAAAACAAAGTACTTTATAAATAACTAGTAATTTTTCCTAAGCTATTAAGATTACAAGATCCCATCCTGTCACTATTATATGGGACATACTTATGTGTACGGAGAATGTGGACCGTTAAGTAGATATATGGACCCATTTAAATTCAAATAAGATAGGTTAGGCTAATAATGCTTAAGTAGCCAGAGATAATTCACGTTAAATGGCTACTGTACGTTTGGTGCGTCGGCCAACGAGGAAGACGAAGGTCAAGCGATTCTTTCTGTATTTCCCATTACTTTCTGTTACTTCTTTCGAATGAACACCATATTCTTTGGACGCTTGAATTTAACTTCCAAGTCAGTGGCCCTTGTGGGCTTCTTCCATATGAATAGGGTTCGTATTCTGAATAATAATAATAATAATAATAATAATAATAATAATAATAATAATAATAATAATAATA
>NC_089752.1:22518000-22525500 GCF_040412425.1 Macrobrachium rosenbergii | reverse complement strand
AGTTCCGAGCAAAGCGCGCTGGAAGCTGCTGTGTAACGAGGCAGGAGGGCCATCAAGTAATCGACTGAATTTCATGAAATGAAACTCCCAACTTCGGGAAACGAGACAATAAGAATCTATTGAAATATAAAATTTAGGCCAAAGGCCAAGCACTGGGGCCTATGAGGTCATTCAGTGCTGAATGGGAAACAGAGCAAAGAAGGATTGAAAGGTGTAACAGGAGGCAGGCCTCGCAGTTGCACTATGAAACAATTATTAGGAGAGGGTGGAAAGTACGATGGAAGAAAGATGATATGAAAGGAGGTGCAGTAAAAGCAATGAAAAGAGGTTGGAGCTAGGGGCAGAAGGGATGCTGCAAAGAACCTTAAGGAATGCCTACAATGCACCGCACGAGGTGCACTGATGGCAGTACCTCACTACGGGGATTAAGAATTTAAAATTACATTCAAATGTTCCTTCCAGCATTTCCTTGCACGCCCTAAATGCAGGGACGTGATAAAACAAGGGAAGGGCAAAAGTTTAAACATAGTGTTTACAGCAAACCATATTGTCTGAATTGTTATGCCATATCAAAGGCAAAAATGTGGAGGGAGGACAAATACCCTACCGTCCCCTTTCCCATTTTATGACCACGCGATCAAAAAGTGTGTGTTTACATGGGGATTGCTCCGAAGTAACAAGAGGCGGCTCGATCCAATAACAAGGGATACACCAAGTATGATAGACGTGGCAAACTAAATCACTGCATTTCTGAGGGTCCGGGAAGTTTCTCACAGATAGGGAAAGGTTTTGCTATTTGCCTGAGCTGCTACAGACACTTGTAAATTACTTTGTTTATAGAGCAGCATTCAAGGTTTCGATCTGTTACTTATTTCTATCCAGGTCGACGCGTTTCCTGGTTTAATCATGTAAGGTTTGTGAAATAATAACGCTGAGTAATGTTATCGAAAAATTAAACCAAGATTGGTTACCTTGATCTTGAACGAACCTGTACAATGTTCACCCAGCTTATATCGTGACACCAAAAAGTAATCGATCTGAGAGAACAATCCCATTTTCTTAAAACATACAAGGAAACATTTAAAACAGATAGATGCGAGGTACAATACTGTCTCCGCTTAAATTTACTAATAAAAGAAAAGATTGTCGGGAAAACCTTCCCTTTGCTTTGCCAAATGTAAGGTTAGTGTTGCTAAAATGCATTAACTAAAAACACCATCAATTCAAAAGGATACATGAGTGAGCTGAAGTGTTACCAAAAAATTGGTAAATCGTATCCATTCTAATCTTAATGAAGTTGAGCTGGATGTCAGGATTAACTTTTGTTACAATATGAGAGAGAGAGAGCGCTAAAATGGACAATGGATCAATATCTTGGACTTTATCTGAACCTAGTTTTAAAATGAACAATGTCATAACTGAAGCTGAATCTGAATTAATCAGAATAAAAGAAATATTGCGATTAAGAGAGATCTTCATTCAAAATCTCTGCAGGCAACAATAAACAAAAATGACAACGGAATGTCACAAGAGGTACAAGAAAAGACCATGTGACGGAAATGAACCAGGTAAAGCTTAATAGAGCAGTGAGAAGCTAAGTAGAAGGTGACAAGGCTATATTGCTTACTTGTCATGAGCTTTAGGAAACTAAAACTTTGATTCAAAGACAAAAGAGAAGATTTGTTAGAAAATGCAGATGGAGCACTAAGGGTAATAGGTGTTAGTCAAGGATGAGTTACGACTCCAAAACTACTAAATATTTTTATGGATGAAGTGACGACAGATGTCGGAAAAAAAAAAAAGAATTGTTGGTGGAGCTTTCATTTTTTTAATAATGGTTTCATGACTGAAGTGAGGAGTGGATAATGTTTGGGGGTTATACAGTGACTACTGGGAATAATAATGAGAAACTACGGAAACTGGTGAAAGAATTCCGTATAGAGTAAACAGTGAATTGGTTTGAAGTACTAGGAAGAGCACAATTATAATGGTAAACTGATACCCAGTAGGGTAACTAATTACCGTGTTTCATGGAGTGGAAGTGGCTGATTAACATAAGCAATTAAATTTTATTGAATGCTGGTAGGTTAAGGATGAGGTGAATCACAGGAAAGGTGAGGTTAGCTGGGTCGCAATAGAATGTTCGGAAGTGAAGACCATACATGCAAATGAAAGTTGAGATGCACGAAGGACTGAAGAGTCAACATTAATTTCTATGAGCAAGGAATGAATGTTGAAAAGGACACGTAATAGCGCCATTTAAGCTTCAACCCTTCCAGCAAGAGGATGAACACAGGATAGCCATTCAGGTAACTAAGTTCGAGCATTTTCATAAGAAACATTTACATTATATGTACAGTAAAAATTTATCAATTTTATACATCCATTATATGTATGTATGTATGTGCATGTGAGTAGATAGGTAGGTAGGTATATGTACAGTTGTATATTTTTTTATATATATATATATATATATATA
The DNA here is from genome assembly GCF_040412425.1 of Macrobrachium rosenbergii. Taxonomy (NCBI): domain Eukaryota; kingdom Metazoa; phylum Arthropoda; class Malacostraca; order Decapoda; family Palaemonidae; genus Macrobrachium; species Macrobrachium rosenbergii. The sequence continues at coordinate 22,523,021 of NC_089752.1, read as the reverse complement.
TATATATATATATATATATATATATATATATATATATATATATATATATATATATATATATATATATATATATATATATATATATATATATATATATATATATATATATATATATATATAGAAATCATCACACACAATCACGTGTGGAACAGAAATAAATTTCTGACTCACGTCAGGATCGACCCAGGTCTCTCTCAGGTGGAAAGCAAGGGGCGTTTATCCACTGGGCCATAAAAGTCTAAAGAAGTTGGAACCAAGGCAACTGCACCCGAATTACCTGGCCAAGCTAACTGCTTTTGCATACCGGCGAGGATTTCCCCAACTTCCCGACTCAGCAATGACCCAATAGACAACATTTCGTTTCAATTATCATTTGAGTGAATAAGATAGAAATCATCAACTTTTACAATCACGTGTGGAACGAAATAAATTTCTGACTTCGTCGGGATCGAACCGACCTGGGAGACCTGGGTTCGATCCCGACGTGAGTTAAAATTTACGTTCCACGTGATGTGTGATGTGTTCTATCTTATTCATCGAAGCGATAATCTGAATGAAATGTTGTCTATTGGTCATTGAGTCAAAGATTGGGGAAAGCTTCACTGTATGCAGTGAAAGTAATCCGGCAGTTGCTCTCGAGTTCCAACTTCTTTAGACTTGTATGTAATGGATAACGCCCGCTTTCCACCTGGAGACCTGGGTTCGATCCCGACGTAGTCAGAAATTTATATATATATATATATATATATATATATATATATATATATATATATATATATATATATATATATATATATATATATATATATATACACACAGTATATATATATGTATATATATATGTATATATATATATATATATATATATATATATATATATATATATATATATATATATATATATATATATATATATATATATATATATATATATATATATACATACATACATACATACATACATATACATGTTTCCCATGAAACAAAACATTGCAGATACGCAAACAAAACAAAAAATTCAATTCATAACTCGGAAAGTTTAGAGGTCACCTTTCGGAGGGCTAAATATTGCAAGAGCGGACTTTGGAAATTGAATTAAAAGTAAAAAATAAAAAAAAAAGGGCAAGAGTGAATATCACTGTGGAGTCACAGACGACTTTTGGCCAGAGTTTGGAAATTGAAGCCATGACCTGAAAATTGCAAACGAGTGAATTTTGACCCTTGGGCATTAAAATATTATTTTCCGCGGCGTGAAGAGGACGCCCCCGTTCCTTTTTGGACGACAGCTCTGCTGACCCGCTCGGAAAAGGAAGGTGAGAAAAAAAGAAGCGATGGTATAACATTCTTTTCGTTGGATCCTGTTTTATTTGAGTCTTTAGTTTCTTTCTACTTTCTATCTACTTTATTTTTTTTATGAAACCTTTCGTGCACGCTTTTACTCACTAAAGTCCATGTTAATTTCTTAAAGAAAGATGTATTACAGCAAAACAAATTCACCTTCGGTTGTACGTCATCGCTTCCACTCAAAATTCATTTAAAATTCTGCTATAATTTGCCATGGAAACAGAATTATCTCAGCATGAAGAGTACTGAGTATACCTGATCAGAAATATGCTTTTGCAATAAGTGTATTACACGCACCAAAAAAAAAAAAATTATCGCCAGCCGGAGGTACATTACTGTCGGCAACATGTCCGGAACAAAATTACAATGAAATGATTAGCTAAGGTTAAAACATCCAACATAAATACAGTTCTATGTGTATGCTGTTTTCAAGTACAGCACTATAGTACTGTAACAATTGAAATAAATTTGTTTTCCTGTTTAACAATTCATAATACTGCGTTTCAAAACCAAACCAACAGAGGCGAAATAACAATGAGTAAATATGCGCACGTAACAAAAGCATAAGCGACTGAATATCGCAGTTAAATAACCGAGGAAATAAAGAAAACTCCCCAAAAAGGCAGATCACCCGAAAGGCCATTTGCCCTCGCCCCTACGGCAGCGAGAGGATCACCATATTTATTACTCCGGGCGTCACCATAACTCCTCATTTCTGATGACAAAGGGCTCAAGGTGTGGAAAATACAGTGATAATTCAAAGAATTCTCTTCCAAACTTTCCCCCCTTTTGATGTCTCTTTCCCAAGACCCGACTTCCGTATATATCCATTATTAATAAATCCTTTATTATTATTATTATTATTTTATTATTATTATTATTTCATCCTTACGGCATTTTCAGGAGACGTATCTGAGTTCCTCGTCATTTCACCGTTTCCTAGAATTTCCACCAAAACTGTTTAAAGAAACCTTTTCCCACTTTATAACGACTTCATTGATTTCCACTGAGGCATCGAAATGTGTGGATATTCACCACAATGTACGTAATGTTTTCCGGTTCATTCCAAAATAAGGAAAGTGATACTTTATTTTTTTTAATAATAGAGATTCTATTTCCTGCATGTCGAAGTTTGCGCCTTTTCAGTTAAGAAAAGATGCCTATTAATACTGCTAATTGTCCTACCTCAATTCCTAACTGAATTAATATCTAAGAAGAAAATTCATTAGAAATTTATGAGATCAAATGGCGTTTGAAGGCTTTTCTAAAATCTTGGGGTAACTTCGTGAATAACACAATTACTGTCTATTCATTCCTTAAAAACAGCTCCTAATTTTAGTAATTTGGATTAAATATTGCTAACGCACCTACGTTTCGTTATCTGGGACAGAAGTTTCATGGCTTAGCATTTTATCTTAGCTATATTAAAACGTAAAATTAATTACACGAGGAAAACTACTGGAGAACTAACGTCATAGGCGACTCGGTCGAAAGATTAATAACCCCCTTGCCCAATACTGCCCTAAAATGGAAAACTGCAGTATCTGCAAAATTTCCGAAATTCATATATGCCTCTTATTGGGCTCGTGAAACACTAATACACAAGTTACTGCAGTTTCAGAATGATTCTTCAAGGCTTTATTTAGGGGGTCCCATTTGCAGTATCTGTAAATAAGTATACCTTAGTTTAACCAGACCACTGAGCTGATTAACAGCTCTCCTAGGGCTGGCCCGAAGGATTAGACTTACTTTACGTGGCTAAGAACCAATTGGTTACCTAGCAACGGGACCTACAGCTTATTGTGGAATCCCAACCACGATATACCGGTAATTTCTATCACCAGAAATAAATTCCTCTAATTCTTCATTGACCGGCCGGAGAATCGAACGCGGGCCTAGGAGAGTGCTAGCCGAGTACGATATCGACCCATCCTATGAGGAACTTGCAGTATCTGTAAAATCAGTAGTAAGGCAAAGGAGAACTGCGGTATCTACCATTTGTCTCAGTTTTGTATTTTTGCAGATACTGCAGTCTTCCATTTTAGGGCAGAATAGTCACATCCAGGCTTCATTCATTTCTCAAAATACCTATTGCTGCAATTAAAAGTGATTCACTGACTGTTCGATCTGGTACACAAGTACTGAGATTGCAACGGCGAATAGCACTTGTCAAATTATTACGCCAGCATGACTTCCCGCTCCCCAGTCGAATAATAAGAAATTACAGTTGCTTGTCATTATGTTAAATAGCAGTTGAGTCATCGAATAGCCGCTTTGATTAAACAGCACTTCATACACCTTGGTTTTCCATTTTACTTTATTTTTTTTCTATAGCCAGTATTATCAAGCAGTGACTCAAACGCCTTCAGTATCGATTAATTCCTAAGCCGTAGATAAACATCATATCTTAACATTTCACTCCAGTTAATTCAAATGATACCATGAGGCCAAACCATCCGTTCAGAATATTTCTCTTCTGTACTTTATATCTTAAACTACTAATCTCAGTGCTAACGGTCATTTGGGAGTAAGAAGCTATTTTTAAGTTCCTCGTTGGATGAGTCGGTAGAGTTCTCGGACAGCACTCTGCTAGGCCCGAGTTCGCGACTCCGGCAGGCCAATGAAGAATTAGAGGAATTTATTTCTGGTGACAGAAATTCATTTCTCGCTATAATGTGGTTCGGATTCCACGATAAGCTGTAGGTCCCATTCCTAGGTAACCAACTGGTTCTTAGCCACGTAAAATAAGTCTAATCCTTCGGGCCAGCCCTCTCTAGGAGAGCTGTTGATCAGCCCAGTGGTCTGGTTAAACTAAGGTATACTTAAAACTTCTTCTAGTGAATGAGAGACGTATGCATATGCCACACTAGACTCCCCTCTTTCTCCTCCTCTGGCCATTTCGTGTTTTTCATGTTAATATGCAATAGAATATAAAATTAAGGCCAAAGACCAAACACTGAGATCTATGAGGTCACTCAGCGCTGAAAGGGAAATTGAGAGTAGAAAGGTTTTAAAGGTGTAACAGGAAGAAAACATTGCAGTTACACTATGAAACAACTGTGAGGAGAGGGTGGAAGTAAGAGGAAAGGCAGAGAATATGAATGGAGGTACAGTAAAAGGAATGAAAGGGGTTGCAGCTAGGGACCGAAGGGACACTGAAAATAACCCTAAGCAGTGCTTACAGTGCACCGTGTGAGGTGCAATGACGGCACTATCCCCCACCCCGCCTTTCCGAATGTTAATATGACTGATGCCATAAGACAGATCTCGGATGGACTGCATTAAATTCGTAATCGAGAATGACTGTTGTGTGACTTTAGAAAGTCTTTTTTTTTTATTCCCTAAGTTACGGCAATAAAGTCCATGAAAAGTTAAGTTACTGCCCCCGTTTTCTGTGGGTAAATATTTCTTAACTGCTGCTAGTTAAGTCTGCGTATCAGATCATAAAAAGGATATCCTGAATTCATCTGGCTTGTAAGAATCATGCCAGCTACTGATATATTTTTTATACCTTCAATTCATATGGCACTGTTCTCAGAGTGAGAGCCAGCGGCAATCATCTATTTTACATTGTTACGGTATTTCTTCTCATTTCAAATTCCATTACTCTCTTCTGGGCAGCATTTCCACTAGTCGTTTCTGAAACAAGCAGCAACAAATATTGTCACACGGACCTT
>NC_089752.1:22508000-22513000 GCF_040412425.1 Macrobrachium rosenbergii | reverse complement strand
GTGAATATTAATAATCATTATTTGGCTACCTTGAATATTAATAATCATTATTTTGCCTACCTCGAATATTAATAATCATTATTTTGCCTACCTTGAATGAACGTAGTCCTAATAACATCGATGTAGATTCCAAACGAAGTTCAAATCAAGCTCTATACCGCGGATGACAAACTGACTGACGATGATATGCCGTAGAAGGTTAGAAATATCGAATGCACCACCAAAGTCAAGGTGAAGCACTTTTAGTATCACTGACACTGAGAGCAAAGCAAACCCGACGCACTTCTTCGACCTCGAAATGGCAAATGTTTCGTCAGGTTTGAAAATCCAGAAAATAAACCTAACTGGCCACCGCCCCGCAGTTCTTTCTGTTTCAAGCACGTAGAATATGCTAAGTAATAGTTGGGCAGTTACTTTTTTTTCACTGCAATGTAACTCAGTAGGTTTCACTATTTGAAAGTGGGTCTGACGAATAAAACGTTGAACAAATGCTTTTGCTTGGATTTTAAAGCAATTGCTTCACTTCCAGTGAATAGAACAAAGCAAATGCTTAGAACTGATACTTAAGTTCAAGCAAAAGCTTAGGAATTATCAGCAATTGGTTCATTTTCTATGAATAAAATCTGGCAATTGAGTAAGCTTTGAAGCAATTGCTTAAAAAAGTTTCAGGGAGCTCCCGAGGTGCTCGAAACTCCAGTGAACCGCACACGATGGCAGATTTTTTTCAAATTCGTAAAGGGAAACTAATAAAATTTGTTCTATGGAGCCTGATGAATAAAAAAAAAACAAGCATTTGCTTAAGCAAAAGCTTGTAGGAAAAAGCCAAAACTCAAGTAACAAAAGCTTAAAAAAAGAAATTGCTTACAGTCTTATGAATAAGATATCATCGTTTGCTGCTACCTTTTGTATATATATATATATATATATATATATATATATATATATATATATATATATATATATATATATATATATATATATATATATATATATATATATATATATATATATAATGAATGTGAGATCTAAATGATAGGCCTGGGCTCTGATGAAGCAGCGTGTGATACAGTATACATGTGAAAAGGTGATCAGTTTGGTGTTAAAAAAAAAGGAAACAAATACGGCCTGAGGTAAGGCTGTGTTACTCCTCTATGTCTGTTTATCAGCGATGAGAAGAGTCAGCACATGTAGTTTGGAGAGTAAAAGGGATGATTATCAATAGATTGTGAATTGGTTGGTGTTTTCAGATGCAGTGCTAATTGGCCAGCCTAACTACGCAAATTATCGCAACTTTCTCACTGCAACTGTGTATATGTTGTGGGGGTATTTCATCAGAAATTCCCTCTGTGTTTGGTTATAAGGACTGTGTTTGGAACTCAGTCAGAGTTTGGTTGTGAGATCTTCACTTTCTCCATGGCTGTGGAATAAGACTGTTTTGGAAGATCAGACCAATATTCTGGGATTTCAGACAAACTCCATAGTGGTTTTCTTGTATTTGGTAACAAAGACTTTATACAAAAAGAATACAGGGTGGTCTGCACAGGATGATCTCCCATGTCGATCTAATATCTAAGCTTTCACACTTTTACATAGCAAGACTAAGATTCCACACCTCGAACAAACATATGACCTCGTTCCGGGACTTCCCACGGCTACGTGACTCTTGCCTCAGCTCTGATCAAAAGAGAACGCTGAGTCTATGCAAACTATGCAAACGCATGCGAATGTATGATGACACACTGTCTTAAAAGCACTACACAGGTACTTATTGATGACGTCTGCGTCTGGGTTGACCAAACGGAGATTTCACAATAGCATTCCTTTCATGATCAGTACAGATATATATAATGGGAATTATCTTAGATTTACTAAGAAACGTAGTTTATTTTACTGTGGCATAAATGAAATATGACATATATGTACCAAATCACTTTAAAGGTATAAATTCGAATAAAATTGCACAGGTGAGTGCAAGAGGACAGATGACAATAAATTTTAGCACGGGGAACGTTGTGGAAGAATAGAAAAACCAATTAGAAGAAGTAATAAACAGTGGAAGAAGGTAAGAAGCAAAAGTTGGGAAGCTCATAAGATCCATCTTTCATTGAGAGGTGGAAAGGGCGAATGATAAAAAATACTATTAGAGGAAAAGGATGCAAGCTGCTGGTATGAAATATTTGAGGAGACAATATGTTTGCGTAGTCTGTCTGTCTTAGCTACGAGGCAAAATGGTTAACGAATAAGAATTGCACAGACCAGAATATAAAGTGAAAATGTTAGCGTGATGAACAAGATGGATCAGAGTGATCTGCGATAATATGGAAATGTGGATAGAGTGGAGGACGATGGTTAGGCTGAAAAATGTGCACAAGTGCAAAGTTTCAGGAGTAGAGACCTTCTGGTGGAAGACTTGTTAGTACGGAGGGTTCTTGATATCATTCAAGCACGAGAGTACCTGAAAGACATGCGTATAATAGGGGGTTTACTCGATTTTATGCCTATTAGGGTGATGTGCATTAATTTAGCTAATTTAGTTCTCTGTGGTTTTCCATTTTTAGCGGGGTTTTACTCTAAGGATTCAATTTTAGAGGTGGCTTTCTTGAACCCTTTACACGAAGTTTGTTTTTGATTGTTAGCTTTGGCTACTGGCCTTGTTGTTTGTTATAGGTTTCGTTTGGTCTATTACAGACTCAGTGGTGATTACAACTTGAGCTCTATTTCTTCAGTGAGTGACTCTGATGTTTTTATGACTTGGCCGATACTTGGGTTGAGAGTTGGAGCTGCAGTGGGTGGGGCTGCCGTTTCTTGGCTTGTATTTCCAGCTCCTACATGAGACTCCTAAGGAAGTGAATGGAACAGCTGACACAGTGGAAGTTTTCTGCACAATGATTTGAAAATTGCTTCATCGGGTAAAAGCTGAAGATGGGAGTGACTAGTTCATGTGTCTCTAGAGCCACGCCATCTTATTAGATACAACTAACTGTTACAAGAAAAAGTACGTGTTTTTGCATATATCTACAGAGAAGTTGTTAGGTGTGAATGTACATTTACTGCTTAGGGAGAACAAAAGAAAAGCCTTATACTGCAAAAACCTGATATTGGAGAAGCTGAATCACCAATAAATCCATGCAATTTACTTTAGCTGCCAAAGTAACAATGTGTGCGTAGGAGTTTGGTATGAAGAAATGATTGATTACTGATGGACTCAGAGATGTAAAGACGACTTTACAAGTAAAATAGAAAATTTCTTTTATATACAAGAATGCCCAACTGAAGTTTCTTGGAACGGTTATGGGTAAGAATTCAACCAATTAAAAACTACTCCCTATCTTTGTGCCAGCATTGAGAGTACGTAGTATAACATCATCTATCAGAGAGAGAGAGAGAGAGAGAGAGAGAGAGAGAGAGAGAGAGAGAGAGAGAGAGAGAGAGAGAGAGAGAGAGAGCGCTAAAGTTGACAATATTATAATTGAAGCTTTATCTGAACCTAGAGAGAGAGAGAGAGAGAGAGAGAGAGAGAGAGAGAGAGAGAGAGAGAGAGAGAGAGAGAGAGAGAGCTAAAGTTAACAATATCATAACTGAAGCTTTACCTGAACCTCGAGAGAGAGAGAGAGAGAGAGAGAGAGATTTTCCATGACCTGAATATGAAAAATTGATGCTAACGCTGATGGACAGAAATATATCAAACGATGTTCTTTCCAGATTAGCGTTTAAAAGATCAACTGAAAAATTAATAAAAAAAACAAGTTTTATAAAAAATCAGATATGTAAATCCATCGGTGACTGAAACGCTTACAGTCTGAGATCCATTCATAAACCGCTTACGGATTTTTATGCAAATTTGTAATAATGCAAGAATGCGGTGCTTGGGTTGTTTTTAAAATACACATACATTAACGCTATATATATATATATATATATATATATATATACACACAAACACACACACACATATATATACTTATACATATATATATATATATATATATATATATATATATATATATATATATATATATATATATATATATATATATATATATATATATATATATATATGTGTGTGTGTGTGTGTGTGTGTGTGTGTGTGAGAGAGATCAAAACTTTCCTGGCCTAACTCAAACGTGCCAACCCTAGATCTTGGAGTCTTTGATGATTTTATACCACATTCTTTAGTATAACTATACCTATATATATGTGTGTGTTTGTGTGATTTCAAAACTTTCCCGGCCTAACTCAAAAGTACCAACCCTAGATCTTGGAGCCTTATATTTATGATAGTATACCACATTCTTTGGTAAAAGTTGCAAATTTAAGTTTTTAACCAGTTTGTTTATTTGTATATTACTTCTGTTTCTGGTAGGAGAAAGAATGAAAAATGAAAACACCGAAATCAACCGCCGCTGCCACAAAATTTTTGACACGGGAGAATATAAATCCTAGAGAGATTTATACTTGCATTGGTAAATTGTGCGAAAATCAGACACCTTTAAATTTCGCTGTCGAAAACCAGAATGTAGAGTTCCCTAGCGGCAATATATTTATTGAGGACGACTCTAGGTCACAGGGCAATCGACATCTTTCATTGAATGAAACACTGATGATACCGAGAAAATCATAATGGGAGGGGAAACATACACAGTACTTCATACTCTTGACATTCTCATCATTAGCCATATAACTCAGAAAAAAATTCTTTCTTTATGCCATTTGGCTATGAATGGGGTGTTTGATCGTTCATGGTTGAAAATTCAAACTCTTAAATAAAAGAAGCTACATTGTAGCCATTGTTCAGGTGGGAACCCAATCTTGAAAAAGTTGAAGGAAGTATTTCAAACTGAAGATGAAACATTAATATGATCACGAGTTCTTGCCAAATTCAAAGCAATGGAAGGAAAACCTTTCTGTAATACAATAAAATTGCTATGCTGCCTGCATGCTCTTCGCTTTATGCATAAGAGAAGTTTCACATAACAAGCATTAAATGATTGATTTTGCGG
>NC_089752.1:22470500-22503000 GCF_040412425.1 Macrobrachium rosenbergii | reverse complement strand
AATGTAATAGAAATTCTCGTTTTCAATGTTAAGAAAAAAAAAAAACAGTCATCTCTTTTCCGCTCATACTTTCATTTCCTCCACTATTGTTGAACCGTTATCTATGCTGAAGAGGAAACATTTGTATCGTAATGTAGGTTTTGGTTCACCTGTCTACAAATCTATCAAATTTATTATGTTATTTTGACTTTAGAATTGGAATTAGAATATAAAATTTAAGCCAACTGCCAAACGCTGGGACCTCGTGTATAAGGTTAATCAGCGCTGAAACGAAAATTGAGAGTATAGGTGGTTTTAAAGGCGTAACAGGAGGAAAACCATGCAGTTACACTATGAAACAATTGGTAGGAGAGGGTGAAGAGTAATGTCGAAGAAAGATAATATGAACGGAGGTACAGTAGAAGGGGTTGCAGCCAGGGGCCGGAGGGGCGCTGCAAGGAAACTTAAGTAACGCCTGCAGTGTACCGCGAGAGGCGCACTGATGGCGCTACCCCCTATGGGGTTGCGGCTTTAGAATCTTTGTTTGTGCTTGTTGACAAGAGGAAATATATCTAATTTATTACCAAAACTGAATAATATTCTCTGCTCATCATTGCGTATATTAACAATGGACTGGCTTTTCATTTACAGTTTATTTGCTACGTCATTTTAAAGATTAAATTCCTATACATACGATCTCCTGTGCATAAATCTCAGGTTTTAAAAAGAACAAAGTGAACTTATATGACATTTCATATCATTGTCGAAACTTATTTATTAAAAAATAGCATGAGGCTTGCTGAAAAAATAATTTCCCTTTTAGAGTATAAATATCGACGGATATATATCATTACAACGTTTCAGATATATATAAGCGAGGAGTGGTTGGGCAAATATAATCAAAATCATTCTGTTTATTTGTTGGCTTTTATTTCATATTTTAGTTTCATAATTTACATCTGAATAAATTTTCCGTCCAAAGCGCTCTTTTGCGATGTAACAATCGATGAAAAAACTGTACCAATTAGCGTCAGAACACAGAAATACGAAGGACTATTGAACTGGCTGAGAGATATTGCATAAAATTAATTATGAACAAAAATGTTCAAGGGAAAAGATGTATAAAATTTCTGTATTTTTACGACAGAACGAGGAATACATAAAAGGAAAAAATGGACATCGAGTATTTTAAATCTGCAATTGCAGTTAACATTTAGACGCTTTGATTATCAAATGTCCTTAAAATGTTGATATTTACATTTAATTGAGAAAGTAATATTACCGAGCGCCACATAGGAAATAAAGAAGGCTTTGTGTTTATTGGATGAACATCTGCGTGTGCACAGAGAGAGAGAGAGAGAGAGAGAGAGAGAGGGGGCAGGGAAGAAGCAGTCATATCTGAGGTAAAAGAAAAATATCTGGCAAGGAAAGTCAACAGAAAGAAACGTTTGTTAATAATAAAAATAACAAAGACAACGTTTCTAATAGGCAAAAAAAGAGGGACAGATACAGAGAGAACGCCCTGTTTGCTGACTGCCATGTAGACCAGTAGTGGAAAGGGAAAAAAAACTTTTTTCATGATTCAATAAACTCGGCTCTGTACACTGAACTAAGGGGTTAACTTTGTGAATGGGGGTAGAAGTAGGGTAAGGAGAGGGATGGAGGGAGAGGAAGGGGGAGGGGGAGAGGGATGGGAGGAAGGGGAGGTGGAGGAGGAGGAGGAGGAGTATGCAACAAGGGAGAAGGCTCTATGACACTAAAGTTTACGCTGTTTTGAAGGGAATGACCGACACATTTTTTTTTTAACAAAACCGAAACAGATGGTATTTAATGAGGAATATTATTACCATGGAGACATTAAGCTAATACAAATTATGTGGTGTTCCCGTATTATCTCCTAGATAAGGAAATAACAAATAGCAATAAGGGAGGCCGAAAAAATACTTTGTGTATGATAATAAAGACAATACTAGGAAAATATTTAAGTGACGCGTTTTCCAGTGACTGGAGAATATATATATATATATATATATATATATATATATATATATATATATATATATATATATATATATATATATATGTGTGTGTGTGTGTGTGTGTGTATGTATATATATATATATATATATATATATATATATATATATATATATATATATATATATATATATATATATATATATATATATATATATATATATATATATATATATATATATATATATATATATATCTATTTGAGCATGATAAAAATTTTCTCTATATTACCAGAAACCAATTGACATGCACACTACTGTCATAATTGAAATAATGGTATAATTTAACGTAAACAAACGTCTTTTGTACATAAAGATTTTACTTCTTGAGGATATATGAACTTTTCTATTTAATGAGATCATCTGTACGTAAAAAGGAAATTTCTAAAATTACAAAAAATAATGTAGGCACTGCCGGGACGAAGATTTACACTTCCTGTCTGTGTATGAATTGAAGTAATTCTTAAAATCTAGTGTTTTTAAGGATAACCTAGTACTCTCCACAATACCCGTCACCTCCCCGCCTTCCCTCAGCCCTCTCATTTTTTTTTATCCATTTTTACCTTGAGAATGAAATATTCCCAGGAATATTTCCAATTCAAGCCCACCAAAGGAGCACTTCAAAGATTCCCCCCGTTTCGTATGATTGTTGATACAGCAAATTGCAACGTTAAGTAAATCTTCTTTTACAAAGCAAAAGGGCCAATTTTACATAAACGTCCAACGAATCTTCCCAAACTCCGGCTCCGACAGTTCTGCTGTCCCGCCACCATCAGACGTTTTAGTTTCTGTCAACTTTTATCCTTTTCATTTGACGCTGTTTCTCTACTTCACGGCGTTGGAGGCAGCTTAAGGACTATTCTTCATTCAGTGCATAAGAATATTAACTGTTTATAACTTAGTGTTTTTGCTAATTCTATTTGCATACTTAAAAATTCCTTCCCTTCAAGCTTAAACTGTTGTCCACTTCTGAACCTCATTTGTCGTCCAAAAAATTGTTATCTATTTAAATTTCATGTTGTTGCTAATTCCCTTTTTTATTTACATGTAACTGGTTATTTACTAGAAAAGGCTTTCTTCCTTGAAAAGACCCTTCTTTCATGCTTAAAATTATTATCTACATCTAAATTAATCTTATCTCCTAATTTCATTTGCATATTTATATAAATTATTGCCTACTGAAGTGCTCACTGCAAGCATTCTTATGGAGGACTAAACTTCAGTGAAATAATTCATACAAAGAATTATCTGAACATAAATTTTCCTTAACTTCACTGGTTTCGAAAATTCAGTAAAAGAAGAAAAGGAACAGAAATATCAAATATCAAATCTGCTGAAATATGAGACCAGGTAAATTTCGAAAAGGAATACAGTTGTAACAAGGTTTCTAAGGCATAAGGTTTACAATGTATACATTTGAATATCAACGGTAATCGAATGATTCTTATGGCACTTACCTGGACTCGTCTGTTTGCATTTTCAGATAAACACACTAAATTTGTAAATTCCCAGCAATGAATAACACAATTTAATTTTACTCACAATTAAGTTCGCTTGTAACCTCTAAGCATACACAATGATTTTCACTATATTGATACATCCACTGTATGCAATAATCATATAGTACTGTACTTACCATGTTAGAAAAAAAATAAATGTAAAAAAATGCTTAAAATATCCATATAAGTAAAGCATTACTGACACTAAAAATTTAGTATTAGTTTTAGTTTTAAAAGTACACCTGTATAATAATTATAACCGGATATATGTATATCTTATAACAGCATATAATTTACATTTCAACTCACCATATATGACTAGGTAACAGGCACGAATTCATAAGGCATGGATTACCATTCATTAAAAAAAAAAAAAAAAAAAAAAATATATATATATATATATATATATATATATATATATATATATATATATATATATATATATATAAATATATATGTTTAATTTTACTGAATACAAACAGAACATTCATAACAGTTCAACCATTATCCTCCTGACAAGTCGTGTTCCAGGGGCGACAAGATTGAACACCGGCGCAGAATTAGGCAGGCGAACTCATCTCGACCCTGAAAAGAAGCATAAATCTGACTATTATTAACACTTGATAAAATGAAATTCCCTTAGCAATACCCACAATAACCTCATCCATCGGCAATTTTCCCCGAAATCACAAATGGCGTGCAAGCAAGTTTTGATGACAACAGCCGTTTCTCCCTTGTTATTAAATTCCATGTCATAAATCTATCCAGTTAATCAATGCGATATTGTTTATTAATTCACATGTGTGTGGGAAATTACTCTACCTGGGATTTCTTCATCAATTTACTGCTGTCGTTAATTATATTCATTGCAACATATTAATAAAGCATTTCTCATCTCATCTGAATTAAGTTTAAATTTGGATATTCACTCTAGTTATACCTAAGAAAATTAAGAAACAAGTTATATTCAACCCTAAATTGTCAATGCATACAATTATGGTTGAGACACTATCATAATACATATATATGTATATATATATATATATATATATATATATACATATATATATATATATATATATATATATATATATATATATATATATATATATATATATATATATATATCTGTACACTCGAACGACAATGGAAAAAAAATATTATACGAATGCATTTCTTAAAAAGACAAATCTGAGTGACATATGCAAGTAAATGCAATGTGCAATTCTATCAAAAATATTTATCCAGACCAATACAAGAAAAGAGAAAGATGCATGTGCATTCCAACACGTCGCCTCTGTAACACCACAACATGTAATATCATATTAAACAGAAAAAAAAAATGGTGTCCAATCTTTTGAGATCTCCGACAGATATGTGATTAATAAAGCCGTTTTTCCAAAATACAGTTAATTAACTCGTTCACTTTTAGGTGCCATATAGAATTTAGCTCCGAATTACTTCCAAAGATGAGTCATTCTTTTATCTCAAAGGACTAATTAACGTCATTTCAAAAGATTGGAAACATTCACATTGCACTTTTAATGGAGAATGGAAGACCACACGGACAGGATAGCGTGTTTAATGTTGAAAGTTATTACCTGAGTTACAAGTAAATGCTGTGATATGGTGTTTTGTGAAATTTGATCATGACTTTCATATACTGAGAGACAATGTTCATTAGTTTAACAGTGGTGAAATTTTCTGGATACATCTCAGGAATTGAGAAAATAAATCAAATAAATATGAATATATATATGACATTACCTTTCAGAAGAATGAAACTACTTATAAATAACAAATTACCGAAAGATATCTTGCAGAGAATGAAAAAGAAAAAAAAAAATCAAATCCACGTATGCTTGTGAAATATGTTCATTGAATCACCAAAATGTATGTCAAATAATGAACTGTTTTAGAAAAAAAAAAACACATACACGCACAAAGAGACCTTTAGAAAAGACCAGAATGAAACGAAATACTTATTCCAAAAAGGTAACGAAACGAAAGACAAGAGGAATAAAATCACAGGACCATGAGAAGAAGAATTCGAGAAGAATTCCTTTAAAATGCATAACGATTTGTGCATGTAGAACACCATGAACGATAATTAGATGCATCAATCTGAAGAAAAAAAATAACTTCTTTTATCAATAATATCAGTTATCTTTGGTTAATCTGGTTGCAAGGGGTATGGTTAGAAAAAAAACGGATGGTGGCTTTCGTGGAGAGAGTCAATTATGCTGTAACTGCTCTTCATTTTGCTCGACTTCTGTTGTAATTCACCGTAATTTTTATCGTCTCCCGTTTAATCTTTACGTTATAATCATTATCATATTTTTTATTGCTTCGGGCTAACAGATACGTAAGAATATACTTACTTACACTAACGGGTTATGCTAATTGGCACCTCATTCGAATTTCGATTTGATCCTCTATATTGCGAGTGAAAATACAACTTTTATGCGCTTAAGCTCCGTCAGAAAGAATAGTTATTCAAATAAAGATATGCGCCAGTAAGAAAATGTGTACTATGACTGGCCAAATCCAGGAGAGGGAGAGAGAGACCGAGAGATTTTATTAATGGGCAAATAAATGTGTATAGGTGTATATATATATATATATATATATATATATATATATATATATATATATATATATATATATATATATATATATATATATATATATATATATATATATATATATATATATATATATATATAAGAACGGGACATTAAAAGGACTTGGCCCAATTGTATTTCAAGTCGACATATCAGAACCGTGATACGTGTGATGCCCTTAGGCTGGAAAGAAATGGGTTGCCCGGCGGAAAGCCATCGAACACACCATTAAAGGTGGCTCAAGTTAGCGTCGGAAATCCTTCCATGAACAGAGTAATGGGATTGCGATCGAACCCAGGGGCCGAATCGACAAGCTCAACGTGAATTTGGCCACATCGCTGAGGGATCAAATCCTGTGAGCTGATTAGCTGACTTAATGCCACTAACTGGCGGGGCTAAGCCGAAGGGAACAAATTAGAACTTTGTAGTCTGGGAGAGTTCCGCGTCCGCCTGAAATCACTGTTCGGATTATGGCTCCTAAAAACACCTCCACTTCCGTCTCCTATTTTGCCTTCCTCTTTTTTTCTTTCTTTTGTCTTTCTTCTTCATTTCTTTTCAACTGCTTCGTTCTCTGAAAACACATGCTTACGAAAATTTTCTTCTTAGTAGTGTATACAAGTTCTCTTTTTTTAAGGACTAAACGCCACGATATTCATATTTATGCCAGATGAATACTGAACAGCAAAATACACATGAACTTTTAATATGCACTTAAAAGCTAGCAAAACCCAAATGCAACATTACTCGTATATTTGTTTCTCGAAAAAGTTCAAAAGTCTATTACAGAGCACATCTTTATCCTCATTCAAATGATAAACCTACATGAGGAACGCAAAACTGTCTCATTAAACCGACTTGCTCTGAGGGAATTTGAATGAAAAGAAGAACCTTCCACAAAAACCACCATCCTCATTTTATCATGAAGGGGGAGCTCGGGCATCCTCGCATGATATAAGTTTAAGCAGGCATCGTCACATCTTTCGAATCATAAGGATCTTAATCTGGGAGAGAAGGTCGAGGGGCGACCAGGCCACAATCACCCTTCCGGCACGAGGGACCAAGTGCCAGAGTTCTCTCTTCAGATTAGTGACTTATGATTCAAAAGGAATAGGATTTTCATGACCACTTCATCAGGCAAGGAAGGAAATGTGGGCGGAGTTGAAGGGGGGGCTGGAGAAACTTGGGGACGTGTAGTGGGGTACGAAGGTTGACTCTGGGGAAGGGGAGGGGAGGGAGACAGGGGCACTTGGGGGGTGGGGGGAAATATCATATAATAGATCAAGTCCTCCTTTTGGAGCCTTTCTGTACGCAGTTTTTTCCTCCAGTCACTAAAGTCAAAAGCTAACTGTCGGTCTGTCTGTGGATCATATTTCCAAGTTCCTCTGAGTGACACTAACTTAAATTTTGATATTATTCTGAAATTGGCAGTCATGCAGTTGACTCGGTAAGGGAAAAACGAAAATGAATGACCGCAAGCCGCAAATTATGTGTATTTCATTTACTAAAACTTCTACAGTTCATGATTACTCAAACTACTATTCATGAAAACTGATCTACTTCCCCACTGATTTCTTAGACGTAGAAACGTCAAACACAAATTAGTGAAGACAGCCTGTGCTAAATAAAAAAAAAATGTATAACTACCAACACCATTCAAATAACAATAACATCCCATTACTTTTACTCTAATTTGATGCGAGCTATTATTCGTACACACACACACTCTCTCTCTCTCTCATATCGCCACTTATCCAGTAGTATCCTGAACCTATCTGCGTACGTAAGGATCCAAAATGGAGCCGATCGAGCACGTGATGAATGCAGCAGACAAAATAATCATATTCAGCAAGCCATCGCCACTGACGAGACACAACCCAGGGGACAAAACGACCACACCATCAGGGTCCTTCACCGACGCTGTTCGCGGGCACTCCGACTGGTTTTAGGGGTCTTCGGGTGATAAGCCATCAAACTACTGCTACGTCATCAAAATGCTAATACTTCAAGATCGGGAATCGCTGCCCAAGTAAGGTTCTAAGTTTTGCCGGCAATGGATACCAGCTAAACGCCACGAGCTATTGCAAATAAACAAATATCTGGTGGGATACTCGTCTTATACACAACCAGCTAGGGAGTGCCCGGCAGCCTCGACAAATAGTATGATGGTCAGGTTGAGTGGACTCACCAGTTAAACCATTTGCTAAGTCCTGTTGATCTTTAGGAATCTTTCGTGTTATTACCGGGTCGCAAGTTTTATACAGACTTGATATGGAAGGAAAATTAAATAAAGTTGCAGTATTTGATTATATGAAGAATAATTTAACGTGAAACAAAAGTTGGGTTCTTCTTAGTCAACAGTCTTACTATGAATTATATTCCATATAAATTATGTTCCATAAACTTAAAAATCATCTAGATCTGTATGGGATTGTAGACAATATTAGGGATTTACAAGTTATTTCAGCAATGTGATTTATTAAGGAATTTGGAATATTCACAAACCTTTACAAAAATTGCTCGTATACTGTCTTTTCGAAATAATGAAAGACTTATTTAATTTTCTGGGATGCTTGTTTAATTTAGTAACGACTCGGTTGGATTTTAATGAGGGGGTTCTTTAGGGGAAATAAAACTACACGAGTATTACTTGCAAAGTCCAAAACAGAGCCAACAATATTTTGTATTATTTAAGAAATTCCTAAAGGCAATCCAGCTGAGAAATTGCAAGGGCGGAGCCGCCTTCCTCAGCGGCCTTCGCCGGGGGCCCGGGGGATTGCAGTCTGTTGCACCAAGGACGATCAACCGGACAAGAGCTCAAAGCTTTAAACTGAAAGTCCCTCAGAAAAATGTTGCATAGGAAGACATGATCATGACAGACATAGAAATAGATTCTTTTTTTTTGAATATATATATATATTCTTTTTTAAATTTTTGCTCAGGGATGGTGAGCAAAAAAGTAAAATAAGGAGTAGGTAATAGGAGGAGATTTGTGCGTGCTCTTTGGTTATACCTTCAGACTCTGGATCCAAGTACACGACGCCGTTCTCTGAAAGTTCATAAATCGTAGTCTTAATATACGAAAAGCGAGAAAGTGTGTAATAGGAATAAAATCGAATGATAAAAGTAATAAATAATCTTTCAGTAGCTATACACATGCACCTTAAATTTCTAAGATGGAAACTATATCAAATGTATGTCATTATAAAAGTGCTGCTAGTATTAGGGCTGTTGCTAGAAATATGAATTTGGTTTCAGCAATAAAATACACAAGAAAGGTCAAGTAAAGAACGTGAACTAAGGCCATGTCAAGTGGTGTTTTTTCTTCCATGACGCATGAGAAGTGTGAAGCTTGTCGACAAAGTGATTTAGAAGCCATTTCATAAAGTGGTGGTCATGGTCGTCCTGAATTATCATAAGGCAATTAAGCAAAATGCTCTATGGAACGGAGTCTAGTTACAATAGATACCCTAAACTTGTTAAGATATTACACAGTGAGATTTAGAATATTTACTGCTATGACAAGTGGTAAAATTCCATATCAGTCTTCTACACTAAAAAACTAATATGCTACTTTTAAACTAGGGAGAATCTGATTTAACCATCCAATAGAAAGGTTACAAAATATCCCATAGTAAATGAGAGGGAATATAATTATGTAACATTAAAATATACAATACAATAAAGTAAATATGAAAAATACTCACCAACCATGTCTGAAAAATGTGTATATCTTTTATAAAAACATATCAATGATTGACTGATGAAGACTCCTTTACATACCTTAATGCAGACGAGGAAAGCTGTTAAAATCAAAGAACAAGGAAAAAACCCAAAAACAAAATACTAAAACAAAAATAGACACAAGTGACTCACGAAGATGAAAATGTTAAGTGACTTTCATATGATAAGTATAATGCAAATATCCAAACTCACCAGTAATGGTAACACAAGCGAAGATGTAACTAAAGAAAACAACTGAAATAATGAAAGAGAAATGGATTTATGGCTAGTTTCTATGGAATGAAAATGTAGGATTGGCTTTTACTGAAGAACGACAAAAGTAAATAAAGCATATAATGAAAAATGAACCATCGCTGTTTCTTAGCTTATACATAACCTATCTCTTCGAATTTTAGGATTATCCTTAAGCCAATAACAAAGTATATTTTGAAAAATCCCTGTTTATATTTATTTGTGCATTGCGAAGAAGTCCTCGTAAGCAATATCAAGCAACACAGCCAGTTGAAAGAATAACATAGAGTCTGGCTTAAAAACTTTAAATGATGGGATTACATTCTGAAGAACACTAATGTCAGCGGTACTTTTAGGGCTCAGATGATTTACGTGAGGCATTAAAAGTATTCCATTAGCATTTCACGTGCTCAAATCCTTCCAAACTCGAGAGGGTCCCTTTAAGGTGCAGCTGCGTGAATAAGCAGGAATGTATTGAGAAGGAAAGGATGCATCAGTTACGCTAAACTAACCCAATTTAACGTTACCTTCGAAATGGCATTAAACCAAATGTTACCTGCTTCAGCAGGTATATGAAAGAACCTTTTAGCACAAAAATTTTGATGTAAAAGCAAGCAAAATTGGACAAGTTAAGAGAACGCAATATAGTTCTTCAACTTATTGTAAACATATTCAAAGATAATTACACATGGGAAGAAAAAATCCATATCAAAGGAATCTAAAACTCTATCTTTTTTGAGCTTTGTACATTTTTTTGTTTGTTTTCGATAGGTTTTAAAACAAAGTAATTCGCAAATGAATGAGAAACAAATGTTGGGCAATCGAAAAAGCATCATCACAAGAAACTCCTAAAGGTTAGACAATGCACTGAAGATAAAATAATTGAGAAAGTTATATAAAAAGCAGGTTCTCTGTAATCCTGTGTGCATGATATATGGTATTTTTGGTTACATTGGAGGGGTAAACAGTCATTTGTCACTAAAGGAAAAACAGATAATCGCAATTTAAAAATTTACCAGAAAGTGTTTTCAAAGTTTTAAGCGATGCACTGTCAACAAAAAAAAAAAATACATATTCAACTAATAAAAACAATCTCCGTTGAAATCCGGTTCACAATTTTTTCTGGTTTTCATTTGACGTAAAAGAAATTAATGCTATTTGTGAATAAAAAAAAAAAAACATATTTGGCAATCTAAAAAGTTATTAAAAGATACTCGGAAAGTTTGGACGGTGCACTGGTAGGAGCCATAGTCGTCGAAGTCATATGGAAATAGGTTTGCCTTAGCCACCAAGCCGAAGGATTTTATGGATAGCACCAGGCAGACGACTTTGGAACTTACGGGGCCAATGTTTCGCTTCTTTATTTTTACGCTTCTCCTTTTCCAAAGCTTATATTTCTCGTATCGCTTCCGGGTCACTGCCATCTTCATCGGGTGGATGAGGGAAGACAGAAAGCGTAGATGGGAAGAGATTGAAGGCAAGTGATGATAAAAAAAAAGGGAGAATAAAGGAAATAATGTTTTTCATATAAAGTTACTATGCTATCTCATTTTTCTTATAGGAGCTAATTTTACCGATGAAAAATCCTACAATATCTATTTGATGAAAAGACAACATTTGCAGTGCGGTGAACCTTCTTCTCCAGCTATAAAATTACCCTCATGTTTCATTTTCATTTTCCACTATTTTCTGTTGTCCTTTTTTTTATCTTTCGCTTTCTTGGAGAGTGTGGCAAGGAAGGGTTGGAAGATATAAGAGTCCTGGCGATAGGATAAGGTCGGGTGGGGCGGGTAGCATGGGGTGGGTCAGGGGAGTCCAGGATAACCAACCGGGTTCCAAACACATTGTTCCAATCTTCAAAAATTAGTTTCCGAAAGTGAAGGAGGAGCTGTATTTTAAAATTTGAGACGGAAAAGTTCTTTAATTTTGCGAGACATCAGACACCGCCTTTGAGGATATAGCGTTTCCCGCTCCACAGAAGTTCGGAAACGCAATAAATTTCGCACAAATTTTTTGATAAAACGAGAGAGAGAGAGAGAGAGAGAGAGAGAGAGAGAGAGAGAGAGAGAGAGAGAGAGAGGGGGGGGAAACGGCATCTCAACACTGCTTCGCCAAAAATATGAAGGGTGAAAACATAAAACAAATTTTTTGTCCTAGCTTCTTCGTAGTGTTAAATAGAAAACATGATAGGAAAGTGTTTTATTACTAAGATATGATTCCCTTCTTCCTATATTACTTTAAATAGGCTGAAGCAATATGTTCAGTGTCAGGCTTTAGAATTCTTCGAATAAAAATTAATTATTTGGAGTAAACACTAAAATTAAATGTAAATCATGAACACACACACACACACACACATACATATGTATATATATATATATTATATAACATATATAGATATATATATATATATATATATATATATATATATATATATATATATATATATATATATATATAAATATATATATATATATATATATATATATATATATATATATATATATATATATATATATATATATATAATCACATGAACTGAGACGTTTTGGGATCTGGCTTGCTGATAAGCTACAAATCTGTCAAGTAACTACCTTATATTGCAGCCTCCACTTAAATGCCTTCTAGTTATCTTACAGCTAACATCAACTGTGTGCAAATGTAAATTAACCTGTAGTTAACGCTTAACATTCAATATAAGAAATATATTAAAAAATATATCACATCTAAAGTAGTGGTATAGCCAAAAAGCAATCATAATAATGTAACTGACAGTACAGAAGTCTCTGTCTGTCTGTCTGTCTGTCTGTCTCTCTCTCTCTCTCTCTCTCTCTCTCTTCTCTCCTCTCTCTCTCTCTCTCTCTCTCTCTCTCTATATATATATATATATATATATATATATATATATATATATATATATATATATATATATATATATTATATATATATATATATATATATATATATATATATATAAATATATATATATACATATACTTATATAAATGGATGTATGTGTGTGTGTGTTCCAGCATAACTCTGAAACACATTAAGCAATTTCAACCGAACTTGGTATACATATGACTTTCTATCTGGAAAAGACTACTGTGGGGTGGTAAGACATCACCAAAGGTGGTGGGGGTGGGAAGGGGTTCCCTGAAATGGGGCTGGTTCTGCCCGCAGACTTAGTACCTAAATAAACTCTATGGTTTATCACACCTCATTTCAGTATACATATGACTTACTATCTGGAAAAGAATACTGTGGGGGTAAGACATCACTGGCAACAAAGGGGGTCGGGCTGAGAAAGGGGTGACATATAAAAATAACCGAAAACGGCAGACATTAGTGTCTAATCCATAGTTTTGGGTCACTGAGGTGAATAGTGACACTCCTGATTCTCTTTAAGTCCAAGTTCAGCCCCGATAGGAAGGCGGGTGAGAAGCGGTGAAAAATAGAATGCCAAAAATGACAGATATTAGTGTCTAATCCATACTTTTTGAGGTCGCTGAGATAAATAGTGACACTCCCGATGCCCTTTAAGACCAAGTTCAGCCCCGACAGAAATGGGGGATGAGAAGGAGTGATATATAAAAAGTAAAAAATGCTGGGCAATGTAACTGAAGCAACTATCTTAACAGGAAAAGAGAGAGAGAGAGAGAGAGAGAGAGAGAGAGAGAGAGAGAGAGAGAGAGAGAGAGAGAGAGAGAGAGGGGGTCATTCTGAGTTTTCCCAGGCAGCCCCGTGTTGTCCAGCTAGTATATATATATATATATATATATATATATATATATATATATATATATATATATATATATATATATATATATACATACACTGTAAAGACCACCTTCGACCGTCACAATAATTTATATAGATATCTAAAATCAGTGTTCTTTCACACGTGAATGATCAGGGCCACAGTGGTATTTTTGTTTTATTTTTTTTTTAGAACACACCAAAGAGCCGGTTCACAGTAGCACCAGAGGACAATATGGAATACTCAAAGAGGGATAAAAAGAATAATAAAAATAAACAAACAAATTTATTACAAACAATATCTTGATAAATTTTAGACAGTCCCCGAAAAGCTGAAATACTTAGGGAGGTAGAAATATTCAATAACAAAACACAGATACTACTGCCATTCGCCTAGCTAACTTTCGCTCATGAAGTCGAAGGGAAAGAAATAAGGGAGAGGAAGGAATTTACCTTACACACCAGCACGTATTTATCTCTATCATACGACAGTGGGAGATATAAAAGACAGAAGCGAACCTTACACCTATTCCTATGATTTATACAATATCCAACAAAAACTAATATTTACACTGATAATTGATGATGCCACAAGGAATATATATACAAATCGATGCTGGCGAGGAACACTGACGTAACGCAGCAACAAGGTTGTCCAGAAGACACAAAGAAACACTACACACTGGCAAGGTGAAAACTGACAAACGTCAGCAGCGTCTCAAAGAAAAAAATTAATGATTCATATGCCCTTACCAAGTGTATCATACAGAGAAAGCCTTGTCACGACTTTGAAGGACAAGCACGGCAGCAGTCGCGAGGGCTGAGCCCCAAAATCACACCTGTAGGGATCGCAGGTAAGGCAGGAAAAGCAGGGGAGAACTCCGGGAGGTACAGGAGCGTAGTCAACGCACAGAATCAAAAAGAGGTAATCCTCTGCAGTGAAGGATCACGGCAAAGCACCCAGGTGTCCTATAAACAATCCTCCAAGGCCGTGATCTAACTCTCCCAAAGATACTGCCAACGTAAAGCCGTAGGTAAACGCTGTCCTTCCAGTATGAAATAGCCGAGCACACTCCTGCACACTCGCCCAAAAGAATCCCACAATGCTTGCGAGAACGGGATAAGCGAGCCGTCGAACGACCAAAACATGAAAAGATAAAAAAAAAAAAACACTCATGGGCGAGGTACCACCTAAACACACAAAAAAAACCGTGGTTGGAAAAAACCCTAATTCAGCTTCTCGTGACTGAGCAAAAAAAAAAAAAAGAAAAACTACGT
Source organism: Macrobrachium rosenbergii (assembly GCF_040412425.1). Classification (NCBI taxonomy): domain Eukaryota; kingdom Metazoa; phylum Arthropoda; class Malacostraca; order Decapoda; family Palaemonidae; genus Macrobrachium; species Macrobrachium rosenbergii. The sequence continues at coordinate 22,487,853 of NC_089752.1, read as the reverse complement.
TAAAGCCACGAATAAATTCAAATTACGAATAACCTGCATGCAATTATTACAGCTCCCACCACCAGGAAGAAAAATATTTATATATATATATATATATATATATATATATATATATATATATATATATATATATATATATATATATATATATATATATATATAATTTTTTTTTTTAGGAATTTTACACTATCGAAGAGAGTTAACACTAGACTTCACTTTAAATTCTTCAATATATATATATATATATATATATATATATATATATATATATATATATATATATATATATATATATATATATATATATATATATATATATATATATATATATATATATATATATATATATATATATATATATATATATATATATATATATATATATATATATATATAGAGAGAGAGAGAGAGAGAGAGAGAGAGAGAGAGAGAGAGAGAGAGAGAGAGAGAGAGATCGAAAAACTTATAGTTTGAGAATATGTGTAATTAACCCCGTCTCAGTTACTCCAAAACAGTCTTCATGGTGTAACAGCTTCATGTCAGTGTCAGTCAGTAATCGCTGTTTTTAACCTTGTCTGTAGCGACATAATCTATCAGAAATCCACTTAAAAATATCGCCACATAAAGCTGTTTTGATATTTGCTTCATTGTTCGTTAAGACGATAAGAGTAAAATTTACAATGTAGAGAAAATCGCAGTAGGGAAACTGGAATTTTCAATCCCACTATTCACGAGTCCAAAATCATTACTAACTCTTTCGAATCCACTCAACAAACACTTCGTGAATTAAATACTATGGAAAAATCGACAGGCAGTTCTCAGTACACCCAAATACATTCTCATGTTTTCCCCAGAGATGTTGCAAGGTATATCAGTGAACTATAAGGAGACCCACGCGTTTTAATGCAAACTAAGCGTAAGACTTCACTTCATGCCAAACTCATTATCTTAACTAAATACAGCGGGAAAAGGAAAATATACAGCGCACGGCTACCTTATGAAGTAACTATAACTTTTACACTTTCCCATAAACAGTAAACATTGGAGAGGCAATAAGAGGAAAGCAAAGTAAGCAGCTTGGGAGTCTTTTGCCTAAAAGATCTTTGATGTAGGAGTAAGAAGAAGCTTTCGAATTGTTCAGGATATTCTAGACTGTTCACCGACCTGATTTTCATACTACGTGCACCCCGAGCTACAGATCATAAAGTTTCAGAAGTCAAATTCTACTGAAATGCCTGAAATCTCTCTGACTTCGAATACTGAAACGATCTCTGACGGCATTCAAAGTTTGTTTACGCACCTTGTTGTCGAATAGGCCTGATCCATATCTATCTCTCCTGATTCTTTCAAAGTGTAAATTGAACGTAGCCACTATGGTGAATGATGTAGCAGTGGATTTTACTATAAATCAACGAATCATACTATCTACATACATATATTCAAACACATACACACACACATACATGCACACACACAAATATATAATATATATATATATATATATATATATATATATATATATATATATATATATATATATATATATATATATATATATATATATATATATATATATATATATATATATATATATATATATATATATATATATATATATATACACACACACACATATATATATATATATATATATATATATATATATATATATATATATATATATATATATATATATATGTATATATACACACATCATAAAACTTACATCATATAAAAAGAAGCGAACATCACACATTGGAAAATAGCATAGAGCAGACGACGAATCAAAAAAATAAATCCCAGATACGAAAAAAGGGCAGCTCAAAAACAGCCTGTAAAAACTTTGTGCAGAATTAAGAGGAAAACTGTAAAGCGATGGAAAGGAAGAGACAAGATCTTCGAGTGCATCGGAGTGTTTACCGAACTCGGACTTCAAAATATTTAAGCGCGCCAACAAGAGATTCAACTTGGTTTATAAATGATAAAAATCTACCCGTGAGTAAAAAGAGTCCTTTGAGCACTGAAAAACAGAATGCCGTCAAAGAGGGGGAAATTTATGTAGGACGACTAAAAATGAACTGAGGAAAAGAAATGATCCGGCTGAGGAAAACAAGAATAATAAAATTTAAGACCGCAGTACAAGTAAACAGTCTTTCATGTGCCGAGTTAGCGCCGATCCAGAGAGCAAGAAGAGCGATGGGCAGATATGATTTATGGCTCTCGCGTATTCAAAACATATTTTGTTTTGCTGCACTTTTCGCCAGCTTTCGAAATCAAGCACAAAAATCTCTCTCTCGGCTTACACCTTCACAGCAGCTGTAAGGGGGAAATGCATTCGACATGCGTCGGGATAAAAGAAGACTTCCATTCAGACAAGCATATTTTAACCTCACAGGCACAGGTGGCCTCGAATGACTAAAAAACAAGTCTTTAGTTGAGAGAGAGAGAGAGAGAGAGAGAGAGAGAGAGAGAGAGAGAGAGAGAGAGAGAGAGAGAGAATAAAAATCGACAATATATATATATTTACGCTATGGTTGTTTGCGATATTGGCGTTGGCGTTTTGAGGTTAGTGACTTTTTTTATCGACAGCTGCAAAAGTTACAACCCATTATAAAAATACTGCACCAACTTATCAGATTTAGGGACAAATATCCTATTGGCTTTCAGTGGAAATAAAAGCCTTTGGCTGAGGAGGAATAATGTGATACTGTATTTTAATATTACTTATACTGGACACATAACAATTCTGGATATCAATATTTAAAAAAAAAAAAAAAAACGGAACGGGTAATTTACGTCAACTTTGAAAATCACTCCGGAAATGTAGAAAAAAATCAGATCAAAATATATTAAAAATAAAAAATTGCACTGATCTAAACCAAAGTTAAGTAAGGTTTAACCCCTTGACAGTTATGTTTACTGATTCCTTTCTTCCTTCAAGGATGTCATAAAGAACTTACTTTATGTAAATAAAATAAATCCTGGTTTTACTAAGATTGATGTGGAACGTTCATTCAGCCTTTGTAATTCATTATGGACCATAAACAAAAGTAAACATGCCTATATCCTTCACCTTTGTGTCTTACCACAATAAACAAAAGATGATTTGATTGAATAAAAAAAATGAGATGCATACATATACTTTATGTATATATACACAAAGTATATGTATGTATATAATTTTTTTTATTATATATGGTATATATACTGTATGTATGTATGTATGTATATATATATTGTATATGTATATATGTATATATATACATACATATATATATATATATATATATATATATATATATTTATATAAATATATATTATATATTTTATATATATATAATAATAATTTAAAATAACTTGCTATTAATGATGTGCATTGCACTAAACGGTAACGGTCATAATATCAAACACTCATATAGTATTCAGACGGTCAAACACCTACGATTACTGCAAATTTCATATAAACAGGAAAAAAATGTGCATTTCGCACATTTTCTTGTTAATAATTGATCCTTTAGTGATTGTAACAAAACATCGAAACTCAAAAAAAAGTTACGGTGCACGGTCTTTGTTACTTAACAGAATTTACAGATAGTAAAATAAGTACAGATTGTATTAATTTCGTCGTTGCATTTACATGTTTAAAATTCCGTTTAACAGAAGTGCCCTTTACATACACACATACACAAAGTATGTAAAAAATTCCATTTGAAATTTAATGTACACAAAATTTAAAAAACCTGACGCTTGAATTTTTAAAGAGTGTTGTTATTTTTTGAACAAGAGATGATCGTCAGCTTCAGAAATAAATAATAGCTCTTAAAAATAGACTATCAGACGGCCCATCTCAGATCTAGCATAGTGGAGTCTTCATTATATTATTATGAATACTATAATGGATACAGCTGCCAATAGTAAAAGCCATATGAATTATGTGGACTAACTTTCAATTAATCTATGGGACACCATTAAAAAAAATATGTTGGTCATGAGTTTTTTTTTTTTTTTTTGTATTCTATACTTGAAAGTTTCATTGTCGTGCTCAGGCAACCTACCGATTAGGAAATCGGACGCACTGTTGACATGTAAGTTATCGTGGCGCGATAACGAAGCCCTCAGGCTTGCTGGCCGCTGCTATATAGTAATATAATTGCCGTCCGCATCCTAAAATTTGCTAACACTATCTCATTAAGCTGTTGGTCCAATTCATTCAAGGAGCGACCCGAATCTAATAATGTGAGCTCCGTTGAGTTTATGACCTCTAATAATATCTTAATTTGAGAGAGAGAGAGAGAGAGAGAGACTGAAGTAATATATCCAGTTCAGTTACAATTAGCAATGGTAAACAGCAGCTAAACTCCTATCAACAACTCTCATATATCAGAAACAAGCGCTCATGATAAAAAAAAAAAAAAGAGAGAGAAAGAATGAAACTACATTTTCCAAAACTGCACCATTGGAAAAACACGACGGACAAGGCAATTGCATATAAATTGAACTAACTCACATTTTTCCGACCCAAGTCTTGCAAAGCCTTATTCTATTTTTCTTATTTTTCTCCCTTCCATTCTTTCTCGCGTGTTTTGCTCCCCCGGTTACCTTTTTCCTCCTTCGAACCCCCCAGAGAAGTGTCTTGCACCAATTCCCTTTAAGAAGACTTGCAGCGCCTGCAAAGTGGCTTTATGATCAAGTTGGTGTCGGGAACGAAGAATTTTTTTTTTTTTAACTCTCGAGTCGTAAGCAACATTAAGACCTAAATAGAAGGCCGGCAGTTAAAGCTATTACAACTGCTCTTGGGATGACTCCACCTGACGGTGAACGAAACAATGGAACCACCGATTCATGCTAAATATATTTCATTCTGGTTTGTTGTCACTAGGTACCGTATATAATTCGCACAAAATAACAGATATATGCTTCTTACTGCTGACACGCACTCACAAAACACACACACACACACACACACACACACACACACACACACACACACACACACACACACATATATATATATATATATATATATATATATATATATATATATATATTACTATATATATATATATATATAAAAGGACCTCATTCAAACTGGATGGTTTCTAATGGAGTATTTATTCAGAAAAAGTAACTTTTTCTGAATAAATACTCCATTAGATACCATCCAGTTTGAACGAGGTCCTTTTAGTAATTCTTCTAATGCACAGAACAATTGTGTATGTGATAAAGTTATATATATATATATATATATATATATATATATATATATATATATATATATATATATATATATATATATATATATATATGTATATATATATATATATACTGCATACATATATGAAAAGCTATGAACAGCCGTCAGGAATCCATGTTTGCATTCCAATGTGTCCATATGAAAAAAAAAAACTATAATGGAGTTATATATAAGGAAAATTCCGCTAATGAAATAGTAAAAATTAAGTAATCAAAAGCAGATATTCACGCCTGAAAGAGTCATTTTCAGACATCTCTTTCATGCTATTTCAGCTCCTTCAAGTAGGTTTCCCGTTCACACAGCAAGAAAAAGACCTGAGTACATTTTCCGTATTATTATTATTATTATTATTATTATTATTATTATTATTATTATTATTATTATTATTATTATTATTCAGAAGATGAACCCTATTCATATGGATAGCCTTTTGCATAATCAGGTTCATGACTGATAATCCCATTATTTCACCCTCTCTCTCTCTCACTCTCTCTCTCTCTCTTTCTCTCTCTCTCTCTCCAAATGTGAAGTTTGCTTGAGTGTCGCATACAGAAATGAGTCATTTTACAACCTCGATTGTCTTCGTCAAGTACAACACAGAGTGCGCTAGACGTGAGCAGTGCGGCTTAGTATCCTATTTATAAAATCACTTATGTTTTGCTTCCTTCAGCATAATATTAAACTTTCGACTGTCTTGCGTCTGTCATAAAAAAAAGGGGGAACAATCTCAGCGTCCTAGCTAGTGAGTAGACTAATAATATTTCTCATTATAGAGAGTACCTCAGCAATTACTACGTAATCGTAGCAAAATTACCTTTTAAACAACATTTTGAATAACTGGCGCAGTTAAGTATACCTTAGTTTAACCAGCCCACTGAGCTGATTAACAGTTCTCCTAAGGCTCGCCCGACGGATTAGACTTATTTTACGTGGCTAAGAACCAATTGGTTACCTAGCAAAGGGACCTACAGCTTACTGTGGAAACAGAACTGTATTATACCGAGAAGTTAATTTCTATCACCAGAAATGAATTCCTCTGATTCTTCACTGGCGGGCGGGAGACTCGAACGCGGGCCCAGTAGAGTGCTAACCGACAACTCTACCGACTCACCCAACGAGGAACTGTGAGTATATTGCTTGGAATACAACGAAACGTGATAACAAGAGATTGTAGCAGCTTGGCCTTTTCACAGGACAGTTCAGCAAGCAATATAAAAGTAATTTTTCAAAGGTAATATATCCAAAGGAGGTCTATAAATAATTTAATCAAAATCCGCCTTGAAGTCTACTGCTGTACCTTCGCAAGAAGTTAACTCTCTCAATTTAACTGATCTCCGCGACTGTTCCCATCGATTTCAACAACATTCTTTTGACTAGCATTATAAAGTACTAAAGGCCTCTAAACTCCATTCTCTCACCTCTCTCTGCTGTTGATGCATTATGCTTCATTTAGTTCTTTAATCTTCCTCTCTCCATTTCGAAGAATGACGGCAGTCCTAAGAAATCTATCATTTAACGTCAGGGCGAAATGAAAAGGCTGAAGACCAGGGGCTTTCTTGCCTCCAGCCGAGAGCGCATTAAGAACATGTTGACTGTGATGAAAGACGACTAAAAATTGCGCGTTTGAGAACCCAGTCACTGAGTTAAGGTTCCACATTTCTCATGGGCTCTTTTTTTCAGACTGGTGAACAAGAGAGAGAGAGAGAGAGAGAGAGAGAGAGAGAGAGAGAGAGAGAGAGAGAGAGAGAGAGAGGAAATAAGTTCCAGGATTTCACGTGAAACCTGTTTTTATAATTCTAAGCGAAGAATATGAGAGAGAGAGAGAGAGAGAGAGAGAGAGAGAGAGAGAGAGAGAGAGAGAGAGAGAGAGAGGATTCAGGATTTCACGTGAAGCCTGTTTTTTTATTCTAAGCTAAGAAGCTAAGAGAGAGAGAGAGAGAGAGAGAGGATACGATTCCTGGTTTCTCATGAGGTAATTTTCACTAGTTTACAAAAGAAAAAGAAAAGCAGGTGGGCAGAAAAAAAAGACAAAAAAGAATAGGGTTACAGATTACTATTTTTGAGAGAGAGAGAAAGAGAGAGGGAGAGAGAGAGAGATTCTTGGATTTCTCTTGAAAAAGTTTTTTTTACAATTTTAGGCAAAGAATCTGAGAGAGAGAGAGAGAGAGAGAGAGAGAGAGAGAGAGAGAGAGAGAGAGAGAGAGAGAGAGAGAGAGAGAGAGAGAGTTCCTGGTTCCTTTATTTCAACAAATATTTTGAAAGGACAAAGAGAGAGAGAGAGAGAGAGAAAGTCAATAATCTCCCTTCTTTCTGTAACGGGAAATGCTTTTGAAAACAGCGAAATATTTAGTTTAATGTTGATTTGAATGATTCTGATTTAGTTCTTTTTATATATACCTTCTTGTACATGACTATTAGTTTTTATTTAATATCTTTGTAAATGCTGCAATAATGATATTTATTTTCTATGTAATTATTCGTAAACAAATCATTCATTAAACATTTATTTTCCATTTTAACGTTTCCATGATGGATTTTCCACTGCGTACGATATTCATTTCTCTTACGCGATAAAACCTTTGTTTTAATAAACGATTCCTGCATTTTACAGCCATTTTTGTATCTATATTGTTTTTTACCCTCATCGTCCGTGCCATAATATCTCTCTCTCTCTCTCTCTCTCTCTCTCTCTCTCCTGTTAATTAAGCTGTTGTGTTTATTTCCTCATCCTTTCCATGGATGAATTTTATTCTCCTCCGTTTGATTATGTTTTTCCCCGATGTCCGGATACCCAGCGTTCATTTTTTCTCGAACTCTTTTGACATCGTCACTTTTCCAGCTCTGTAATTGCAAGTCGCTCAATTGCGCTCCATTTAATTGATGCATTTTTCCCCCCAGACCTCCCTCTCCTTTTTTCCTCCCCACGCCCTTTTTATCATAATTAATTTCCTATTGCAATCAGCAAAGCGTTTTCTCTTTTTTTATCGAAATCTTTCTCTTTCCCCGTACAGTTCCTCACGGGAGCGTTTCATTGTCTCTGAGCACAACGCACCTGGAAGAAAAATATGTTTTTTTTTGTCCTTATCAGCACTGGTTCCCCTTGTCTGTTCTTGCGTGCGTGTACTGTATATACAGTACTAGCAGGCGCGTGCTCTCATAGCCCTGCACGCTGTCTGAGCTGCCAGAAGGACTCACACCCCTGCATGCTGTGTCTGCGCTACCACAAGGACTCACACCCCTGCACGCTGTGTCTGCGCTACCACAAGGACTCACACCCCTGCACGCTGTGTCTGCGCTACCACAAGGACTCACACCCCTGCACGCTGTGTCCCGCTACCAAGGACTCACACCCTGCACGCTGTGTCTGCGCTACCACAGAGACTCACACCCCTGCATGCTGTGTCTGCGCTACCACAAGGACTCTGCGTTACCACAAGGATTCACACCTCTGCATGCTGTGTCTGCGCTACCACAAGGACTCTGCGTTACCACAAGGACTCACACCTCTGCATGCTGTGTCTGCGCTACCACAAGGACTCACACCCTGCACGCTGTGTCTGGCGCTTACCACAGGACTCACACCCCTGCATGCTGTGTGTTCTTGCTACCACAAGGACTCACACCCCTGCACGGCTGTTGTGTGCGGCTACCACAAGACTCACCCCTGCACGCTGTCTGCGCTACCACAGGACTCACACCCCCGCCTGCACGCTGTCTGCTACCACAAGGACTCACACCCCTGCACGCTGTGTCTGCGCTTACCACAAGGACTCACACCCCTGCATGCTGTGTCTGCGCTACCACAAGGACTCTGCGTTACCACAGGTTCACACCTCTGCATGCTGTGTCTGGCGCTTACCACAAGGACTCTGCGTTACCACAAGGACTCACACCTCTGCATGCTGTGTCTGCGCTACCACAAGGACTCACACCCCTGCACGCTGTGTCTGCGCTACCACAAGGACTCACACCCCTGCATGCTGTGTCTGCGCTACCACAAGGACTCTGCGTTACCACAAGGACTCACACCCCTGCATGCTGTGTCTGCGCTACCACAAGGACTCACACCCCTGCATGCTGTCTGCGTTACCACAAGGACTCACACCCCTGCATGCTGTGTCTGCGCTACCACAAGGACTCACACCCCTGCATGTTGTGTCTGCGTTACCACAAGGACTCACACCCCTGCATGCTGTGTCTGCGCTACCACAAGGACTCACACCCCTGCATACTGTGTCTGCGTTACCACAAGCACTCACACCCCTGCATGCTGTGTCTGCGTTACCACAAGGACCTCACACCCCTGCATGCTGTGTCTGCGTTACCACAAGGACCTCACACCCCTGCATGCTGTGTTTGCGCTACCACAAGGACTCACACCCCTGCATGCTGTGTCTGCGTTACCACAAGGACCTCACACCCCTGCATGCTGTGTCTGCGTTACCACAAGGACCTCACACCCCTGCATGCTGTGTCTGCGCTACCACAAGCACTCACAGCCCTGCATGCTGTGTCTGCGTTACCACAAGGACCTCACACCCCTGCATGCTGTGTCTGCGCTACCACAAGCACTTACACCCCTGCATGCTGTGTCTGCGTTACCACAAGGACTCACACCCCTGCATGCTGTGTCTGCGCTACCACAAGGACTCACACCCCTGCATGCTGTGTCTGCACTGCCACAAGGACTCACACCCCTGCATGCTGTGTCTGCACTGCCACAAGGACTCACACCCCTGCATGCTGTGTCTGCACTGCCACAAGGACTCACACCCCTGCATGCTGTGTCTGCACTGCCACAAGGACTCACACCCGTGCATGCTGTGTCTGCACTGCCACAAGGACTCACACCCCTGCATGCTGTGTCTGCACTGCCACAAGGACTCACACCCCTGCATGCTGTGTCTGCGTTACCACAAGGACTCACACCCCTGCATGCTGTGTCTGCACTGCCACAAGGACTCACATACCTGCATGCTGTGCTGAGCTACCACGAGTGCTCACAGACCTGGACGCTGTGTCTGCGCCACTACAATGCAAGTCTGATTGTATAGATAGTGGCAACTGTTCAAGTAACTGACAAAATCCAAAGAAAAGATATAATGTATGGTGGAGGACAGGTACGGTACCTAGCTTGTGTATAACATTCACAACCAAATAGACTATGTACCAGAGGCGCTCATTTTTATTTTTATTTTTTTACGAAAATATTACGGAAGGGTTACATGAGTCAGAAAGGAACCTAAGATGAGGAGAAGTGACGATACAATCACTGAAAATCCTACACTGTAGGAGGTTAGTGCGATAAGTGCACCTCACGCAGTGCACTGTAGGCTTTACGTAAGGTTCTTTGGAGCGTCCTTTCGGCCCTTGCTGCAACCTCGTCATTCCTTTTATTACACCTCCGTTCATATTCACTTTCTTCCGTCTTACTTTCCACCACCTCTTAACAAATTTTACAACATTATTTTCAGCGTTGAATGACGTCATAGGTCCTAGCGCTCGGCCTTTGGAGTAAATTTTATGCACTAACTGAAAATCCTAACCCACGAATTATTGGTTTACGCAGAGTATCCCTCAATGGGAGAGAGCATTACTGCACACACACAGATACACAAACATCAAATCAAGTTTTTATATGCGTATTATTATTATTATTATTATTATTATTATTATTATTATTATTATTATTATTATTATTATTATTATTATTATTATTATAGCAAGCACATTTGAAAAAGCATAATGTTAACAGCTCAAGGGCTTCAACAGGAGAAGAATCTATTGGCACTTTTACCAGATACATAATATGTAACTGTAATAATACAAACCCTCTTAACTTCTCGAATTTGTGGGCTATTACAATTAATATGTATCTGGTAAAAGTGACCAGATTTATAATTCTATATATATATATATATATATATATATATATATATATATATAGATTCTATATATATATATATATATATATATATATATATATATAGTAACGTACATATATTTGACGGGATTTTGGCTGGTTTATAGTAGAATTTAGCTGGCAGAAGTGGCATCTGGGAACGCTGGTCAGTTCTCAGTAGCTCCCCAGATGCGGTCAAATGAACGTTGGTCGGCGTCGCCTCCGGAAAGCGTTGCCAGACGCACGATTATGGCTAATCTTAACCATAAATTAAATAAAAACTACTGAGGCTAGAGGGCTGCAATTTGTTATGATTGATAATTAGAGGGCGGATGATCAACACACCAATTTGCAGCCCTCTAGCCTCAGTAGTTTTTAGAATCTGAGGTCGAACAGAAAAAGTGCGGACGGACAGACAAAGCCATCTCAATAGCAATAGTTTTCTTTTACAGAAATCTAAAACTGAAAAAAGCAGAATAATATACAAACAAGACTGGTAAACTTTTATCAAAAGTGGAAATCGAGGAAATGCATAAACAAGAAAATCAAAAGAAAAGACAAAAGCTGGAAATACAGAAAAAAATGGAACAAATACAGAAATACAGAAAATAAGAAAGGTAACAAGTGAAAATGTACATATGGATCAAGGTGTGGAGCTCCACGGTAACATAATAGTTTTCAAGGATTCAAACCTTTTTCCACTTTCCGCAGCCGCAATTTTCAAAGAATCGAAGAGTAAGAAGAAAGCGGGATGGGAAAAGATACACTGTCTCTTTTTTTGTTTCCGTGTCTGAGTTCGCATGTATAACTAGACGTATTCATATACGTAAATACGTCATCACACTACAGACATATACATAATATGTATGTATACATATTATATACATTGTATATATATCTATTATGTATATTTATGTATATCTAGATAGACAGATATATGTATGTATATATGTATGCATATATATATATATATGTGTATATATATATATATACACACACACACACACATATATATATATATATATATATATATATATATATATATATATATATATATATATATATATATACATATATACAATTTGTGTGTGCGTGTGTGTTGTATGAGAGTCAGCATATTCAAATAGATCCTAAAGCATACCTGCATAACTGCAAACTTACAGTAATGATATAACCAGCGTCAAGTAATAGGTGACTAATAAATTATAAACCACTGGAAAATATAGATCAGACGTTTCAATCAGGGCTCGTTAATATAATTTCTCTTTGTCTCTGTCTATATTTCTCTCTCTCTCTCTCTCTCTCTCTGTCTGCGTTCGTTTTATCTCCTTTCCTTTGGTCTTCTTCCCGCTCCGCGATATCATCAAGGACGCCCAACAAGATTTCCCGGCTATCAGTGCCCAATTTCAGAGTTCATTTACAAATAAAACGGCCGCACCGAATATCTCGAAGTGCTGAACCGTGTAGTCATATAGATTTCCATTTAAATGTAGATTTGGTAATCTTCACAATTCTCAGTTTTATCATTATCATTTTCTCTCTCTCTCTCTCTCTCTCTCTCTCTCTCTCTCTCTCTCTCTCTCTCTCTGTCTGTAAGGCGGCGTTAACAGACGAAGGCGCTCTGCTCGCTCTCTCTCTCTCTCTCTCTATCTCTCTCTCTCTCTCTGACGATATCTGGGCGAGAGATTTCCAAACTTTAAGAAGTCTTATATTTCTTTCCTTTCTTTCTCATTTCTGGAATGTGCAATTTCTTCTCTTGCTCTCGGGAGTTTTGCGTCTTCAGAGCTAATAAATTTTTCTTTATTCAAATGAAACATGCTGATAAAATTCAGTGAAAAATAGCTTATGAATCACTTGCTTTACAGCTAAGAATGTTTCTCATATACCTTTAAATAATACTGATTATCAATTCCACAGATATAAGTTCATGGGAGTTAATATCTGAGGACATCATATTTAGAAAAGCCCTTTATTCGTTATCAACGCCGAGAATTATTCAAGGCTTAGAGAGTATGGCAAAATTGGATCTGAATAAAGCGACTTCATCGCCGTGAAAATTCATAGCGGGAAAGCAAAAATGCTTAGTTCTGGGCATTAAAATTCATGGTTGTCCTGTTCTTTTTGATATCTCTTCCCCAGGGCTTCATTTTTATCAGTTCACTCCATTTATCTTTTATTTTTCAATTTTTCTTTTAGGAAGAATGGTCAGAATTCTATATCTCAAAAATAAAACACTGAGTTTTAATATTTGACGTTCCCTAAGTAGTAATCTTTTCAACATCCCCAAAATATATGAAAATAATTCGACAAAAGTGGAAAATGTTAGTCAAGTTACCAAATTCGATTCCAGTCGAAACATTTTTACATGACGCGATGTTACGTAAGTGCTTCACAGTGCATTACCAAAAGAAATGTGAGGGATAACATCTAAAAATCGGCGATATTAATCAAGACACCAAATCGACATTGGTCCGAGAGGTTATCTCATAGCTTTAATACCTCAGTGCAATCTCTGTGATCAAGAACTTCGCCCGAGGCGATGACATCATATAAAAGATTCGATGTGCGGAAACGGGACCCGTTCATCACTTCGTGACGAAGGTTAGACTCTTCTCTTGTAATGCTTTTCCCCGGCCAGAAGATGAAAATTATAAAAAGTCATAGTCTTTGTGTGAAAGAAAGAGCAGCGACAATTAAAATTTTATGGTTAACTGTCAGTGATATGAGTTATGATCCGTTGTGAATGTCCCCGCCCTTCATGAGGGTAAACACGTTTTAGAAAATAGTTCGTTCAATTTATTTTTGAGGTAAATAGTAAGTCATAACATTAGCAATGCTCCATATAGTATTCGTGTTCTAACTCATTTTAAATAAACAATAGGAGACACTACAATATAATCTGATTAAGAATTAAGGAAGAGGATTAATATATTCTAAAGCTTTTACCGCCTCTAAATTGGCATTGCCCAAAGGCTATCAAAATCAGATAAAATCTTTTGCATTCTACAAAGCAATGATTGTCATATTCATCATTAATACCAACAGAACAAAACAAATATCAGTTGTAGAAAAGGGAAATGTTATCAGCTGATGACAATTATAACAGAAATGAGTAGAATCTACGGTATGCAATAATATCTAAAATACAAAGAAAAGAGTAGCTGGATCAGATATAATGATATTATTTTATACCTCAAGAAATCTAAAACGGACAATGACATGCGACGATGAATAACCAAAGAATAACATCCGTCAAATTTCAAATTTTACCCTAAAATTAGAGCAAGACAAAATTTCTACCTTCCTCTTAGCCGTTAGTGGATTCATAAATGATAGCTCGAGGCTGTTGAAATCTCATATCCTTTAATTTATTTGAATATTGAGACGATTTATCTCCCTTTCCTGTTTGCAATTCATTGCAGCATTGCAGAATGATCCAGGAAAGACAAGTTATCATTCTCAAATAAACCGGAAGTTGCCATCATAACTGAGCAGTCGGAAAGAATGGTAATTAAAATAACAATCCTTCAAGTACAATTAGAAAGAATGACAATCAGGACGCAGGTTCATCACAAAAAGACGACAATTTCTGAAGAACAGAAATCACATATTTGGCAACACGGAACAGGCAGTCTACTATATCAACACAGTGCATGATTAAGCAGTGTGTTTGGGATTATTTTAATTCTGCTAAGTAATGACGTTACTGTTCCCCTTTGCGTCCTCCCCCCAACCCCACCCTGTTTACCCAAGGGGCCTCGTCTATGTGCCTAACAACAACATATCCCGGCCTCATTTTCTGCATATCAGCAGTGTGGAATTCACAAGGCAATACCTGATCTTACTGCACTGAGCACATAATAGAATGTTGTAATTACTTGGGAATGTTTGGTACTTCATGACTTGGATTCTATAGAAGGGGTTAGAGCTAATTCCAATAACAACAACTAGATTAGTTGCACATAGAATGACAGCAGTGAGAATATGAAGGGGGCTATGTAACAACAACAACAACAACAACAACAACAACAACAACAATAATAATAATAATAATAATAATAATAATAATAATTTGATATCATCACTTTCTCGTGATCTTGAATGGAAAAATAAAGTCCGCAGTAATATATGTGTAAGATATATTGCTATATACAGGAAGCGTTCGCCAACTTGATCAGATGGTCTCATCAGCCTGATTCAGGCTGAAAGGCCAACTGATCAAGCTGGCGAAAGCTTCCTGTGTATACCAATATGCATACATACTACAGCGGACTTTATTTTTCTAATAATAATAATAATAATAATTTGATAATTTTTCAAAGCCGTGGATGTAATTCTGATCATTCACTACCCACCAAAAGATCTACGGCAATTGGTCAAGACAGCGAGAAAAATCCGAACGAGGGACAACAAATATCCAGAAGCGAGTCACATAAGGGAAAAATAAAATACCCTGAGAAAAGAACCTCTGTTCATCACAGCCAGATAACGAAAAGGGATACAGAAAACAAATCATTTTCATAACCTTTTTTAATAATCCTTGATTACAACCCTGATAAATAATTCGCGATAAATAGAACCGTATCCAAAACTGCACTCGAAAATAATCGAGAAAGGAAATGAGAGGCAAGCTCCAACATCCTGCAATATATAATGGCGACCGAGGAGAACGCTTTGAAGGATCACAGTCAGACGATATCAGACAGGTTAATGGAAATCTGAGGATTGCAAAATGAAAGGCGGCAATGTATAAATTGTTATAGAGCATATTGGAGTCTTCTCCCCGGAAATATGTTAAACGAGTTTCTGCTTTTAACAGGGGCAACAGACAATAATAACGTTGGAAGGACTCTTAGGAGAGGGATAAACAATACGTTACAAAGATTAAGAAAATAAAGCTTTAACTATACCTAACAGACTAATTTTCTTTGTTAGGAATTTTAGTAGAGGGGCTTATTATAAAAAAAACCAGTGAAATTCAGAAGTCTACTCGTTAGAACTACCCTACAAATAATAATAATTTATATATATATATATATATATATATATATATATATATATATATACGTGTATATATATTATTATAAATATTTGCTGTTCGACCTCTCTTCTTGCCTCTTAGTAGAATAGAATTAATTTTCTAGTTAAAGCTAGGAAGAATATAGATTTCTTGCGTGAGAAAAGGCGAGCGGGAAGCAGTGTTTTCAAATTAAATTCGCCAACTGTCCAAGGGCTGGAAGTTTAAGCTCATAGAAGTCATACAGAGGGTACAGTTTTGTTAGACCAGACTTTGGTTATACTGTTCCCAAAACTCACTTTCCTCTATCCTGTGTACTGGCGATTCTACTGTCATTTCAGGCGGAGTTTTGAAGAAAACAGCGAGGAGCTGCCCCAGGAGTCATGAGACTCTCCACTCAGCTGCCACAGAACACGGACATGTCCGTGCTGTCCTCCAAGCACTCCTTTGTTTCTCCTCCTTTGTTCAAAACAAGGGAGAAAATTGCTATTCCAATGGGCCAAGGAATCTTATGCAACCAATCACTGCATTAGCTAACCCAGCGGTAAGTCTGATTTGACAATTACTCCCAGTTCTCTTTCCCTTTGACTGAAACTCTCATTTTCCCTTGTTCAAATTTTCCTCTCTTAAACAGTCACTGACTAAGAAATCCTAGTAAAAAATATCCCATTTATGAAGTCATCTATTAAATACAATTACTGTTGTCTAGTGAAGTCACATAACTTATCCTCCGTAGTGTTAAAAGTATTATTCTTGACATAAGAATCATCAACTTGTGATTAAGTAATGATGAGTGAGTTTCTTTAGTGCAAGATTGTTATCTGGGTACGACTTTTCCAGAATTGTGTACACCTTGGGCCTGCACAAAAACCTCTTTCTTGGAGAAGAATCTGCATCATCAGTAGCAAGAAGCCTCAATTCGACCTGGCAGCTTAATGCCTTATAAGCATCTGAGAGGCACACGAATCTGTTGCGCTCATGTCTATGTAGCACTGAGGTGTTTGTCCTCAGTAGAACTAATATTCTGAGCTGCTGTTAGCTCCTGTAAATAATCCATTTCATTTTATTTTACTTTTTGCTGAAACTAGTGTCCCGGTAAGTTTGCTGAATTCAATCATGTGTTTATGAAATAAACCTCTATTCTTTGTTAACTAGTGTTAACTGGTGACCTGATCTATCC
>NC_089752.1:22435500-22465500 GCF_040412425.1 Macrobrachium rosenbergii | reverse complement strand
AACAGTATTTGTTAAGTGAAGCATGTGGTCCTTATATGCACTGTAGGTAAAAGTCCACACTGCAGGTACAGTGTAGTGTTGAAAATTTACATTCAAGATACTATTACAGAGGCACTGTCTTTTGGAAGAAACGTTAAATGATCAATAGATATAGAATCTGAGCGACACTTAGAAGCACTGCAATTGGATAACTGGAGAATTTTCCTTGAAGGTGCTATTAAGATTCATCCCGAAGAAAGGGACCTGCAATGCCTCTTTGTAAAGGATACATCGCTCAACTAGCTTTGCTTTTATAGCAAAGAGTAGCTTTCATTTATGAGATTTCACGGCGATGAAATAACAAATAACCTTTCATTAACCCTTCCTTGGTGATAAAGGACACACGTAATTCACAATAAAACCCGCCTGATGATATCCTGTAATGGAATTTGAGCTACCGGGAGAATTCCATAATCTGGAAAAATATCATTTTGGCCGTCAATATCAATCAGAGGGGAAAAAGGGGACACGGATCTATGGTGATACCTGACCATTCTAAGGGCGCGAGGATGGAAGGGTTGCAGTTCCCCCTTTCACGGCAACGGGCATTTCGGAAATGTTTCATTTTCCCCTCAGGAGAGAGGAAGAATTGGGGGAAAGGAGAGAAAATATAGTGCAAAGTATGGGAACTGCTCCAGGTGAGCCAGGCTCCAGTGTGAGTTTCCAGAGAGAAGTATCCAGGAAAACACAGGCTCCCCCATAAGTTGCGGCGAAGAAGAAGAAGTAACTGTTGTTACTGCTGACGTAATCAAGACCATCCTGTGCCCAGGTGAAACAGAAAGGGGGATTTTTCGGGAACTAATCAATTCTAGATTACACTGGATGAGAGAGAGAGAGAGAGAGAGAGAGAGAGAGAGAGAGAGAGAGATTTCATATGTTGCTCTTTCCAGGAAAATATATGACATTATAAAACTTCTTTACGTCCTCCAACAGGCCTAAAAAACAGACCTGCTAGAATACGGTTAATGGTATACTTCGCATGAAAAATACGGCGTACATGCCGTGTATACGTAGCATTCCACTAAATATCACCAAAATGTAATTATGTGAGTTCACATTTCTCCCTAAAAATTACAAGGTTCCCCAGGAAAAATCTTTGGATTATTTTCGTTTCCATGAATGTATGTGAACGAAAAACATGATAACGTTTTTAGAGAAACTTCAACTTCTTTTTCTGCTCAATATACATCTTTAATGACAGATAAAAACCGAATACATTTTAGCTGCTTTGAAAGATAATTACTTTCACTCTCAAGAGGGAAAAATGCACTTCATACTTTTACATTAGACCATGAGATAAAGTCAGTCTCTCTCTCTCTCTCTCTCTCTCTCTCTCTCTCTCTCTCTCTCTCTCTCTCTCTCTCTCTCTCACACACACACAGAAATCTCCCGGCTCCGCATGAACGATAAAATTCTATCATGAAAGGAATTAATGAACGGCGAAATGAGGAATACAAGAGGGATTAGTACGGAACATCCCTCGAAGTTTGCGCTATTTAGCGTTACAAAAGTTTTCTCATTTAACGCAAAGTCTGTCGAGACAATGTTTCATGCTGAGCACGCATGATAATTCTGTAAGAACGGTTTGCAAGAGCATCAAAAGAGCGTGCTGATCGAATCGTGTGCTTCAAGGAAGGCAAAATGTCCTCCGCGTCCATTATTATTAAGGATCGCGGAAACTGTCCCCTTTTCGACGTGAGTCCTCAGAGCCATGGAGGCGATCAAAGGGTTTGGCTGTTTGCTTAAAGATGAAAATAAACACTGATGGATGCGAGGGTCCTGAAGGGGCTGGAGACCTAATGCCACAGGCATCAAATCCTACGAGCAAAATGCTGAAAGATATACTGAAGCATAATTTAAGTTGGGGTGACTTCTCGAATGTACACAAACTTATGTTTGTTTTGCTTTTATATGGAGCAAAACATGAGTCTAGGTTACGTATACAAATAACACGCAGGCACACATATATATACGTACATGTGTATGTGTGTATATATATATGTATATGTACATGTATATGTGTATATATATGTATGTATACATATATATATATATATATATATATATATATATATATATATATATATATATATATATATACATACATATATATATATATATATATATATATATATATATATGAGAGAGAGAGAGAGAGAGAGAGAGAGAGAGAGAGAGAGAGATAGAGAGATTGTATCTAAAGTGCCTTCTTGAACGAATTCGGAACGAGAAGAAAATGAAAATATTTGCTTTCACTGCCATGAGACTTATCATTATCACACTTGTCAAGTCAAGCTCAGCGTTAAATAACGAAAAAGAATAATCGATCTTGATTAGTCTTTCTGAAATTCAAAGAGTAATACGTTCAACACAAGAATTTGGAAATAAGAGTATTCACTCAACTATACTAAGCATGATCAGTTACTGCTGCATTATTGGGTCTGCGGTGGGAAGTTGAAACCAATATTCATTGGAAGCTTGAATTTCAAGTCAATGGCCTATGTGTGCTTGTTCCAAGCGAATAGGTTTCATCTAATAGACAGACGTAGCACTTTGAAATATGTGTGAAGACCCAATTCTAGTCAAACATACACACTTATAAATCGACAGGAAGATCGATTTTCTGTACATATAAAAGAGGCTTTTTGTTAAAAAAAACAAAAAAAACAATAGATATATGGCAACTTAATAAAAAAAAATTACGTTTTTTAAGTAGCACTCGATAAAAGGTGTTAAAAATCAAAAGGGCAATCAGTAAACGAGTTTGTAAAGCCCCGATAATCATAAAATTGAGATGAGAGATTGTCTGGTTGGTCAAGTTCAACAATAAAAATAAAATAAAATAATGAAAAAGAATAATACAGAATTCAAAGTCTTGAGCGACGTAATTTGTAAATGAGGTTTTTAATGTTTCTCATGCTTCCGTACCTTGCGTTCCTATACAAATCTGATGTAAAGAGGTAGCCTTTTACATTAAAAACAACGTAACTAAAAAATATTTTAAAGATTAAATACATTGTGAGTCGCGCTATTATTTGCAATAAACGTTTGAAAACTTGAATACAGTTCATAAAAAAATCATATTACAAATAGGTTTCACGAGCACGGGATATATATGACATTATGCTGATATCATCTAGCAAAAAAAAAAATGAAGGGTAGTATAAAAAATTTTTTTTTAGGAACAACAGTATTCATTCTGATCAGAAATCATCGAGTTTGAGATTCCAGGATAAGAGCTATCACTAATAAGAAGAAAAATTTGCTCACGTGTTTTTGAAAAAAAAAAAAAGAACATACATGGAATTTTGTCATGTCTGCAAGTATCCTCTTTATACAATGGTTGCAGGAGCAGCTGTCAGCAAAAGACAGACCGACAGACAAAGGAGATAATCATTTTTCTAAAACATGTTAACCTCATCCCTTAATCTAAGATGAAATTATATATATATAAAAAATGTACTTAGGGATAACAGGGTTCAATAGATATTTCCGCCTGTCAAAGAGAACAGTGTGAAATGATATTACGAACTCCATAACGAAGTATTACAGATCATCATCAAGGAAATGTCCAACCTTAAAAACTAAGGACAAAACATCAGATGCCTGCGAGGGACAGATGAGGGTTACAGTTAATCAGATTTGATGCAATATTAAGCTTATATTATGGACGAAAGTAAGTCTGATGAGGCTAGAGCATCCTGTAAGCACATCAAGGGGGAGCGAAGTGACCTCTTCGCTGAGAGAGAGAGAGAGAGAGAGAGAGAGAGAGAGAGAGAGAGAGAGAGAGAGAGAGAGAGAGAGAGTTATGTTAATTTACCTAAGGATTCTATCTTTGTTTCAAGTAAGATTTTCCTTCACTTCAGTCTTACCTAACCTGTTACATTTTATTTCTGTTGTGAAATTTACAGGAATTTGAGATATGATGTCTTTGTTTTAGTTGCACTGATGTATCGTCTCTCTCTCTCTCTCTCTCTCTCTCTCTCTCTCTCTATCTCTCTCTCACACACACACACACACACACACACACACACACACACACACACATATATATATATATATATATATATATATATATATATATATATATATATATATATATATATATATATATATATATATATATATATATATATATATATATATATATATATATTTATATATGACCACACACACAACAACATAATGAATAAACACAAAACGATACACATGAAAGAGCCATCTTTCATAAAATTCAACAGCAGAAAACGAAAAGGGTGCACAAGGGGTATGTTTTAAATGCCCCAAATAAACCCACATTACACATATGAATTAGGG
This sequence comes from Macrobrachium rosenbergii, assembly GCF_040412425.1. Taxonomy (NCBI): domain Eukaryota; kingdom Metazoa; phylum Arthropoda; class Malacostraca; order Decapoda; family Palaemonidae; genus Macrobrachium; species Macrobrachium rosenbergii. The sequence continues at coordinate 22,461,144 of NC_089752.1, read as the reverse complement.
AACAATGTCTTAGAGACGAAAAAAAAAATCATAAATGTAAGGCAGGTCAACCCAATTTATTGTCCCCCTAACGTAAGATGTCTTCAAGTATTGGGCAAATGAAACGCATATTTAATGAATGGATCTGATCGGTTTATAGAGAGAGAGAGAGAGAGAGAGAGAGAGAGAGAGAGAGAGAGAGAGAGAGAGAGAGAGAGAGCTAATTATCTTCCTTTAATCTACCACGGACTAATGAAGCTAGGAAACGCTTTTCGGTTTCACTTTTGGCCAATCCTGTCTGGATGTGAGTATATTAAGCCAATTCTCATTAGTACCGCTGCGGGAAACCAATTAACGCAATGTACAGTAATCACGTAAGTGTTTTTTTTTCTACTCTGTGAATTTTTAGCTAACAGGAGAATGTTTATTCTGGTTTGCAATACCCTTTTTAGGGCAATTAAAAAACGATTCCCTTTTTGGGGGGCAGAAAGAGGGGTTGGTGAGATTAAAGCAATATGTCTAAATCAAACTTATTTCGTGTATTGCCAATGAAATGACGACTCTGAAGAAATTCGTGTCAGAGAAGATTTAATTTTTTTTTTAGCCCAAAATGTGCATATAAATAAGAGTTTCGGTACTATTTTAGCTAAGCTAATTGTTTATACGAATCTCCAACCAAAATCATTAAAACTGACATATATGAAAGAGGAACCATAGGGGGATTAACAATTAAACTACAGACAAATTATATTAAGAAACCTAACCTATTATAAACTAAAAATTAACATACAGTGATTCAACAAGAATACGTTTCGTCGTAATTGTAGTTCCCTACCGTGAAACAAAGACTAATATCTGTTTTTACAAGGAAGGTCAAAATTTTAATAAAAAATTATATTGGCCAGAGTGGCATTTGCACTTCGTCAAACAAAATGGAATCGAGCAGTATTTGGATTTAGAGAATCCTGATGCCGCTAATTACCACCGATACTAAACCCATGCCACTCCCCTCCCCATTACTGGTTTATCAGCATTATGCGCCCCTCCTATCTCTTCCGCTCACACTCACCTAAGCAATGCGGGTGCACTGTGTCGCGGGAGTTGGTGCAACCACTCTCGTGACATACTTTACAGGGTGCTGCTTTGGCTTGTTATCTGCGCGTCACCTATTCCGAGGTGCTAGTACTCAACACCGTATGGTAAATGTAAAGCAGACGGCTGCGCGGAGATATCGTTTATTAATATAAAATTTGTCAACCACACAATATAGAGAAGGGGCCAGTACTAAACACGGCGTCCCATTGAACTTCCGCCGTGTTTAGTACTAGCAACTCCGAGTAGGTGACGCGATGAAAGCCAGCGTAGCACCCATTATAGTAAACATGTCATAAACACACGTCAGTAACTTACCGCATACACATCTAAACAGAACACAAGTCAACGACTTATTATATATATATATATATATATATATATATATATATATATATATATATATATATATATATATATATATATATATATATATACTGTATATATAATGAAAATAATGTACTACGCACGACTACCTCGACATTTTCAGATTCGTTCTCCATTTACTGCCGCTGACTTGTTTTCAATTTATTTGTGATACGTATGCGATATGTAACTTAAGTTTTAGTTTTCTGTAAGAAGAAAAACTATTGTGACGGCTTTGTCTGTCCGTCCGTACTTTTTCTGTCGTCACTTTTTCTATCCGCACTTTTTCTGTCTGCCCTCAGATCTTATGTTGATTATCCACCCTTCAATCATCAAACATACCAAATCGCAGCCCTCTAGCCTCAGTAATTTTTATTTTATTTAAGGTTAAAGTTAGCCATAATCGTACTTCTGGCAACGATATAAGATAAGCCACCACCGGGCCGTGGTTAAAGTTTCATTATACCTAGACCACCGAAAGATAGACCTATTTTCGGTGGCCTTGATTATACGCTGTAGCAACTATACAGAAAACTGGATTGAGCCGAAGAAACTTCGGCGCATTTTTTACTTGTTTATAATTTGTTTTACTGTAGTGTAGACGCACCTCTAGGCTGGCATTCCATTTCTTTTTGGAATATCAATAATTTACTCTAGTTTGGTGGTTAGATTTTAGGACTGCTGTATGTCCGGACTCGATATGCCAGCCGACGACTGATAATTTGTTAAGGATACCTTTATCCTAGAGCGAGGAAGATAAGAGACCGAGAATGTTGGAGAAACACTTTTATCCTTATATTTATGCAAAAGAAACAGTTGCATAATGAAGCGCCCAGTTGGAAGGATGCTCTCGGGTTAATGTAAAACAAGACATTTATCATACCTCTCTAACATCCAGGTTAATGCTAACGAGAGGATTAAATGAAATCATTCTTACTGATCGGGTCAGTGCCAATGATTGAAATATAACAGAAATTTTTGGATGCACGGTACAGAAGGAAAATAAGAAAACATAAAAATCACTTTAAATAATAAAAAAATCTAGTAAAACAACATCGTTTTCATTCTCATGATAATTGTAAGAAACACCTGACGGAAGTCATAAAAAAAAAAAAAAGACAAAATATAAAAAATTCGAGATGAAATCATTATGGAAACCCACCTGGCATCTTTAAACAGCTTAACAAAGACCCCTGGTTACTTCACATAAAAAGTAAATAAGGGAATTAATTTGTCATCTATTGAACGCTCATTACGAAATAAATAACCCAAACATGAATAATTTATCATGTCTTGACACGAATCCTTGTGATTTTATCACTTACACAAGAGTAGCTCATTACGGTTCCATTAATATGCACATAAACTTCATATTTTTAATTTCTTCGCGCTCTTTGTTATCGAGGGTTATCACGACTCACCGGACCGGACCGGACCGAGCGCTCGAGTGAACCCGGACCTGAAATAATAATATTTCAACAGCCCTGGAATGAGGTATCCAGTTCGTCATTTGGACGTTGCGCTGTGTCTATCGGATTGCATTCATTTATTTATTTATTTTTTTTTTTTGGACGTTGCGCTGTGTCTATCGGGTTGCATTCATTTTTTTTTGGGGGCGTTGCGCTGTGTCTATCGGATTGCATTCATTTTTTTTTTTATTTTGGACGTTGCGCTGTCTGTCGGATTGCATTCATTTTTCTGTTTTGGACGTTGCGCTGTGTCTATCGGATTGCATTCATTTTTGTTTTTGAACGTTGCGCTGTGTCTATCGGATTGCATTAATTTTTTTCTTTCTGGACGGTGCGCTGTGTCTATCGGATTGCATTAATTTTATTTTTTTGACGTTGCGCTGTGTCTATCGGATTGCATTCATCTTTTTTTTTGGACGTTGCGCTGTGTCAATCGGATTGCATCCATTTTTTTTTTGACGTTGCGCTGTGTCTATCGAATTGCATTCATTTTTTTTTTTGGACGTAGCGCTGTGTCTATCGGATTGCATTCTTTTTTTTTTTTTGGACGTTGCGCTCTGTCTATCGGATTGCATTCATTTTTTTTTTTTTTAGGACGTTGCGCTGTGTCTATCGGATTTCATTCATTTTTGTTTTTGGACGTTGCGCTGTGTCTATCGGATTGCATTCACTTTTTTTTCTGGACGTTGCGCTGGGTCTATCGGATTGCATTAATTTTTTTTTTTTTTGGACCGTTGCGCTGTGTCTATCGGACTGCATTCATTTTTTTGGACGTTGCGCTGTGTCAATCGGATTGCATTAATTTTTTTTTTTTTTTGGACGTTGCGCTGTGTCTATCGGATTGCATTCATATTTTTTTTTTGGACGTTGCGCTGTGTCTATCGGATTGCATTCATATTTTTTTTTTTGGACGTTGCGCTGTGTCTATCGGATTGCATTCATTTTTTTTTTTTGGACGTTGCGCTGTGTCTATCGGATTGCATTCATATTTTTTTTTTTTTTTGACGTTGCGCTGTGTCTATCGGATTGCATTCATTTTTTTTGGACGTTGCGCTGTGTCAATCGGATTGCATTCATTTTTTTTTTTTGGACGTTGCGTTGTGTCAATCGGATTGCATCCATTTTTTTTTGACGTTGCGCTGCTCTATCGGATTGCATTCATTTTTTGGACGTTGCGCTGTGTCAATCGGATTGCATTCATTTTTTTTTTTTTGGACGTTGCGCTGTGTCTATCGGATTGCATTCATTTTTTTTGGACGTTGCGCTGTGTCAATCGGATTGCATTCATTTTTTTTTTTTGGACGTTGCGCTGTCTATTGAATTGCATTCATTTTTTTTTTTTGACGTTGCGCTGTGTCTATCGGATTGCATACATTTTTTTTGGACGTTGCGCTGTGTCTATCGGATTGCATTCATTTTTTGACGTTGCGCTGTGTCAATCGGATTGCATTCATTTTTTTTGGACGTTGCGCTGTCTATTGAATTGCATCTCATTTTTTTTTGACGTTGCGCTGTGTTCATCGGATTGCATACATTTTTTTTTGACGTTGCGCTGTGTCTATCGGATTGCATTCATTTTTTTGGACGTTGCTGTGTCAATCGGATTGCATCTATTTTTTTTTGACGTTGCGCTGTCTATTGAATTGCATTCATTTTTTTTTTTTTTTGACGTTGCGCTGTGTCTATCGGATTGCATACATTTTTTGGACGTTGCGCTGTGTCTATCGGATTGCATTCTTTTTTGACGTTGTGTCAATCGATTGCATTATTTTTTTTTTTTTGGACGTTGCGCTGTCTATTGAATTGCATTCATTTTTTTTTTTTTTGACGTTGCGCTGTGTCTATCGGATTGCATACATTTTTTTTGGACGTTGCGCTGTGTCTATCGGATTGCATTCATTTTTTTTGGACGTTGCGCTGTGTCAATCGGATTGCATTCATTTTTTTTTTGGGACGTTGCTGTCCGCATTGAATTGCATTCATTTTTTTTTTTGACGTTGCGCTGTGTCTATCGGATTGCATACATTTTTTTTGGACGTTGCGCTGTGTCAATCGGATTGCATTCATTTTTTTTTTTTGGACGTTGCGCTGTCTATTGAATTGCATTCATTTTTTTTTTGACGTAGCGCTGTGTCTATCGGATTGCATTCTCTTTTTTTTGGACGTTGCGCTGTGTCTATCGGATTGCATTAATTTTCTTTTTTTTTTTAGGACGTTGCACTGTGTCTATCGGATCGCATTCATTTTTCATTTCTTGATTTGTATGCCTGTCATTTTATTAGTGTACGTGCATAAAAAGAAAAGTTATACGTAGTTATGCTTTATTATTTTGCTTGCCGATTTGAATGAGTAGTATGTATCGTCAACACTGTACAAAACAAAATCATCTTGCATGCCTCTGTACTTTCATTTATGCAAGTAATGTTTCTCTCTCTCTCTCTCTCTCTCTCTCTCTCTCTCTCTCTCTCTCTCTCTCTCTCTCTATATATATATATATATATATATATATATATATATATATATATATATATATATATATATATATATACACACACATATATATATATATATATATATATATATATATATATATATATATATATATATATATATATATATATATATATATATATATATATATATATATATATATATATATATATATATATATACATACACACATATACAGACATACATATATATCTAGGTATGTAAAACCAGTTAAACAAAGAACGAATCGTACCTAATTATAAGGGCAAGAAATAAGTTTTTTATTATTATCATTATTATTGTTCAGAATTAGTGCACCTTCACTTGAAGGGTCCATTTCTTTACCAGAGAAGCTTTTCCAGCAATGAATCGCCGCATAATAATAATAATAATAATAATAATAATAATAATAATAATAATAATAATAATAATAATAATAATAATAATAATAATAATAATAGTATTTTAGGAACAAAGTATTCAATACAACAACATACAGCACTGGCCATAATTATGCATATTATTGGCTCGAAACCTTCAGGACACTATCGCACGTGATGACCAAATTTCTTTAATTAAATTAACTTTCAATGTAGTTTTGAGTTAGAAAATATTCGAAATTTCTTAAACAGGTAGACTACGTTTAATTGTCGTCTAGAAAAAGTAACAACGACACAGTTTAATGAATTCAACTACATGTTTCCTGCGAATGAAATAACGCAAAATTTAGCAAATTCTGATAACTCCATTGTGTCAATATTTGTAGACCGTCGTAATTTCCACCTGATCTTTAAAATTTCATTCGTTGAAAAATGAAAAAATATATATATATATATGTGGGAAAATAATAAAGCATAAACTCGGTAGCTCCCACCAACCAGTTCTTCCCGAAGGTTGGCAAAATTAGCATTGTATTAGTTTCGAAGTAGTTTAAAAAGTTGAATTTCATCCCAGCAGCCTCAAACTTGCATTGTTCGGCCCAAATATTTAAATTTCATCTAGTAAAGACGTTCATGTTTCCATAACAAGCGGTTACAAAAAACCTCATATCACGGGGATAGAAAAAAACTATGATGATAAAGTTAATCATAAGCAGGGAAGGAAAAGGCATTTGTGTAAAAACATTAAAAATACAATTTAAACAAATCCAGAGAGGTGTAACAATAGTATATAAAACGAAATGATTTTCCACATATTTATATTTTCGTGTGTGACAACAGTCATCTACGTGTAGCAAAATCCACTTTAAATCTCGGTGTCGTCCAGCCCCGGACAAGGTTCTCCGACCACTGACCAACAGAGTTGACCTTCAACCTTTAACAGGTTCCACCCAAGCCCTCTCCATCACTACTCCCTCCTCACCCATCCTTACCACATGTCCATGCCATCTGAGTCTCGACTCTCTTATCATATCTGTAATCCATCCGGGCACTTCTAATAATGTCTTTATTTTCCAGCCTCTCGCGTAGTCCTAAATTAGATATGAGACAACATTACTAGAGACTGAATCGTGAAGGTCGACGAAGGAGTAAATAATGTCATCATCTGGCCAAAGGCAAAAGTAAATGAACAGTAAAATCAAGATTAAAAGGGAGAGCTAAAATAATAATGTTTAGTACGTAAAGATATATATGGCATAATAAAATGGTAAAAAAAATGACAACAATCATTGGCAACCAAAAATACATTAATCAACAATTATGAGAATAACAAAGTAACTGGCATAGAAGGGGGGTACACTTTATAAACCTCACGTATTACATCGGAGACTGAATAGTCTACTTTATCTTAACTTAATGAAATTATAGCAAACAAAATTCAAAGGAGGGAATGTATAATACGGAAAATTGGAGGAAAAGTCAGTCTTACTTATAAGAAATGCACTTGAAAGATCAGATTAGGAAGGTGAAAAGATATCCAGAGCTAATGACGGAGAGATACCAGGTACAAGAGTTTTGTAAGTGTAATACACACGCTTTATTCACACACACACACACGCATCATATATATATATATATATATATATATATATATATATATATATATATATACATATATATATATAGATATATATATATATATATATATATATATATATATATATATATATATATATATATATATATATATATATATATATATATATATATATATATATATATATATATATATTATATATATATATATATATATATATATATATATACACACACACACAGAAGTTGTAAGAGACATTTTATGCTTTGCTTTATAACCATATTATTTATCCCATGAAAGTCCCTTTATATCTACTAAATCAAGTTCGTTATACTTTCCTTGTCATTTAGCGCAGTCAGTGTGGAAAGCAGAAAAAAGCGATGTACATAAATGTAATTCAAAATAATGCTCTTTCCTCATACGACAAAAACCCATGAATATTTCACATTTAAATGAACTATGCTTCATAATCTTTTTGCGCTACATTGTCGCATACTGGTGTTTTATGTTTTTAAAGCTCTTTTCTAGTTTTTCTTATATATATAGTATATATATATATATATATATATATATATATATATATATATATATATATATATATATATATATATATATATATATATTTTTTTTTTTTTAACCATGATGTTTTCTCGCATACAGTTTTTAGATCTAAAATATTCTTTGATGTTGCACCTATTCGAAATGATTTCCAGACAGTCCGGCGCTTCATACGGAAAATATTTCGAGATTTCGAAAGTCAGTTGCAGGGGAAGGAAAAGTTTGACAAATTGTGAATTATGACTTATTTGCAATTCGTCGTTGTTCCTCCTATCACAAACACATTTCTCGTGTAAGGGCATGCATCATTTGATTATTCGGACTCCCTTTTGAAGTCCTCTTTATTTCACGAATGAAGTATATTTCTGGAGATTCTATGATTTCGTAAAAAAAAAAAATCAAATCTCTAGCTGCCTAAAGGAATTGGAAAATTCATGTATTGCATAATTACCCAATTATCCTTTTTGCAATTAGATTTTTAATGCCTGCTGTTCTCTGTAAGTCTTTCTTACTTTTTAGTGTTCTGCGAGATTAATTCAACTCAATTCCATACTCAACCAATACGGACATAAGAGTATAATTCCAAATGATAGGAAACAATAACAAGTATTTCTGATTGCATGGATATTATCCTACTCACCATGATGAATCTACGGGAATTACTTTCAGCGTAAATTTCTTGAATTTCCGATCTTCGAAGACAAGTTATTTGTGACTGTTCATTGACCATTCGCCATGCTTTGTTCGACTGGCCACTCTAACAAACGAATTAAAAAAAAAAAAAAAAAACTAGATTTGCTTCTTCGGATAAACGTTCCATATCTTCGCGCAGTTCCTCTTTGCAATCCCCCCATGGTGTTAATTTCACCAAGAAAATTAAAGACAATCAAAGTTCCAGGGGAAATAGAAGAACAAATTAGTCCTTCGAATACACGACTCTCCGAATCGATGGAGTAATGAACTGCACATTCGTAATTCTAAAAGCATACAGCTGAACTTAAGCATCATGTAACCTATTTAATCTTCCACAGTGTACATGACTAGCTAACATATGAATGGTGTGAAGATATAACAGACATGGCCACTGGAGCTATATTTCTCTTAACCAACCAGAAAAAAGAATGGATGAACGGCAGCTATAGTTTCTGAGTTCAGGCCACATATTTATCGTATTTATCAGAAACCTCCTACACCTCACAGCTCATATCTTACTTTCCAAGTACAATTAATGATTCTGATGGGTTCAATAGACCTATATATTCCCAAAAAAACTAGCCGTGATCTTACTTCTCTCTGACTCATCTTAGCCGTAATTTTTGTCCCGCAACAATTGCGTCAGTTGTCTTACCTGAGGTAACCTTATTACATAATTACTTTCCTTGCTAACTGCCATCGATAGTCTTGTGTCTTCTTCTTCTTTTAACGTGGCTTTTTCCCATTTGTATGTGTAAGCACGATGCCTTGACTACCTCTTAGAATATAATCCTATTTGATACAAATGATCCTGTCTCACACAGCCTTTAAGTCCTGGAGTCACTGTCACCTAAATTTCTGGAAAATTCTGTATGTGCATTCGAAATATTATGTTCGGAAATCCATATAAGTATAGGCTTATATGAAAATTTCAAAAAATAATAATCGTCTCTAATTTAAGTGACCACATAACCTTTAACGTCCGTGGCACATCTCCTTTGGCAATGGATTCGAAGACCAGAAAAAATAGGTAACAATAATCCCGCATGATGAAACTAGTTAGACCTACTTCATCAATGGTTATTCCTTTCTTGTCATTGTAGTATCAATCTACCTTTCCTGCACTGCACCCGACTCCTTCCTCGAGGCCGTGTTTCCCTTCAATTCTCTGAAACCCTCTTTTTGAGATTTCGTCATAATGGCTTCCATATATATATCCACAACTGTCTGCCCTTGTCGTTTTATGTGTAATAATCTGAAAATGCATGTGAAGAATCTCAATAAAACAAAATTTATTCTAATGATATTTATTAAGCAAAAATAAGGATAATAAAAAGGTGCTAAGCCTATAAAATCACATTATCAAGCCTGTGGGCAGACGTTCCCATTCACCGTAGTCGCAGTTTACTTTCTGTACAGCATGCTGAATTTACCTGCTGTATTTGATTTTGAAGCCTTCTCCTGTTTTGCTGCTGCAACTCTAACTACATCCATGGCCCCATTTCCAAATGCAGTTCCTTTCCCTCAAACATCCCTAACAATACACGCAAAGAATCAAACTTCATATCAAAAGATAAATATAATACAACATTGATCTGAGTGTTTACAAGGGGAGGCGATTTTTGCTCTGGATACGAAACGACTTTCCCACCCATAACGTCATTTCCGCCGAGGAAATCCAGCAGTTTTCGCGAATGACCCTCAGTGTTTTACATATTTTTCGCCCTTTTCTCATTGTATCCCTGACAACCCAATCACACTCCATTTAAAACTTTTTCCCTCCTTCGCATACCTTGTGTACTAATGACTCATAACAAACCACAATGCTCTTCCCCTAACATAACCTCCGCCATCAATTTCGCATTTTTACCTGCCAGCACCCTCCCACACACCTTTCCAGGCAGAATATGCGTGAGTGTAAACCCTTATATATCTGCATTCAGTTCTATTTTAGATAAAGAGAGATATGATGCTTTTCTGCTAGTCATGAAATCCCACACACTAACACAAATAAGAGACCATATGCATATAGATGAATTGCTTCTATGAGTTTATATTATATATATATATATATATATATATATTATATATATTATATATATATATATATATATATATATATATATATTATATATATATACTGGTATTTATATATTATGAGTGGGTGTATAATAATCTGTTTGTTGTTTCCTTTATTTACTCGACAACAGTTTGATACTCCAAATGCTCCAAAATGCACAAATCTCCAAAAGTGTCACAGGGGTTTTTACAGCACCCCACCTACCACTGTCAGTTGGGATAGGTTTCTGGCTTGCTTCACAACTCCCCATACCAAGTTCTAAACCTTTGGCTTCTCCCCAACAGGAAAATCTGAAATGACGCGCCACTGCGTACCATGCCCTGAAGCAGTAAACCACACTGGTACTATATTAACTTCAAAACAACTATATCCCATTTAAAACTGTCAAGAGAATGCCAAGCTACAGAAGTCAAAAGCTGCAAAAAAGCAATTAAGCATTCCGTTGTCCCCTCTGCATTATCACCTGAAGGAAGAGCATCACTTATGCCATTTCAGGCAAGCAAATTTGCATTAACAAAATAAATTCTTCAGACTTACGAACAAAGAAGACACGAGCCATGATTCTAAATTTAAAATGACCTTCATTTGGAAAATGTTCCAGTTATTTTCTTCATCTACGAAGTAAGAAGAGGCCATGTTGTCACTCCTCACTGTTCCTGCGCGCATGAATGTGTTTGTGAAAAGCATGAGTGTGTGTGTGCTTGTGCAGCAGGGGAATGTGCATTTTATATGACCTTGTCGAGATGATTAACCTTTGGGAGAAATCAGCTCAGAGCTGATATGTTATCATAAAGTTCATAATTTCGAGAATGTCACCAAATGAATATATAGCAAATTTTCATAAAAACTCCTTTTAGTATATTTACTTCATGTGTTATTGAATCCAATTTCATAGGGAATAGAAATGTCAGAAACTATCAGGTGCGTGTGCATATATACATATATATATATATATATATATATATATATATATATATATATATATATATATATATATATATATATATATATATATATGGTTATATATATATATATATATATATATATATATATATATATATATATATATATATATTTATATTATATATGTGTGTGTGTGTTTTTACATATGTACACTTTAATTCCTATTTGTGATCAAACGCCTTTGGCAACATTCTGTTTCCTGCATTTTAGTGGGTGTATCATAATCACTAACTTTCACATAAAATGGCATAATAAGAATTACCTAAGCAATCTTTATCCTAAAGGAAACTTTCCAATGACGCCAGCATGGCCTAGAATCGATTATGCTACTATTATCATAGCAGTACTACCACTATTATGATCATTGTTACATCAGTATAGCACCTAAAACGAAATCTTGTGAATATTCAGCCGAATATTAGTAAAACCTTCAAAGCGTTATTCTTCAAGAATGCAAATGTAATACAATTATTTTGTGAGTGGACAGAGCGAATATTAAATTTTCTAACAACGTTGAACTAGCCTGTATGCCACCTGTATTTTCATAAAATATGAAGTGCATATTCCATATGCTAAGATCTGCATCTTTCAACCGTGAGTATAAATCTCCAAGTATATATATTTCCATTCCTTAATAACGAACTGAAAAACAAAACTGCTAAGTAAAAAAAGAAAAAAAGCTAAACAAACAGTGTAGGTTTTAATTAAGCATACAAACTGCACCGAACCCACGCTATTAGATTAACAAACGTAATTTTTACTTATGCATTCTTTCGCGTTTTACTTAAACTTGTTGCGCTAAATTAACTTTCTTCCTTTGTTCCTCGTTTCAAATCCTTCTTTCCCTTCTTCTTTTTCTTCCCATTCATCCGCTCTTTATCTCGCTCACACCTTCCCCCTTCGTTCTTTAAAATTCGATATTATCACCGAAAACAAAGGAATTGTCGCTATAAACATTATTATTCTTAACAATTATTTAGGTGGAAATTAGATTCACTCATTAATCTCTATTATTATTTTCTCCCTTCCTTATTTATCACCTTCGTCAACCCTCCTTCATTTCGTTAAGCTTTCTTTCACTTTATTCCGTTTTTATGAAACATTTCCTTCTTACGTTTTTATTTCATTTCTTTACCTCTCCATTTAATTGGTTCATCCCGTCCAAGAAACCTTATTTTTTAACGGTATCTTCAGCTGGGTGTGTGTGTGTGTGTGTGTGTGTGTGTGTGTGTGTGTGTGTGTGTGTGTGTGTGTGTGTGTGTGTGTGGGTGGGTGAATTTGAAATCCCACTATTTGGTTTAAAAAGGTTACAAAAATATTTGACTATTTTTCTTTCGGGATCCTGTAAGTTACAGAGGCTGTACTCCACTCTGAGTTACAATGGCAGTATTCCAGTTCAGTGCAAATTTTGCTGACTGCAGTATTCGAAAACATGTCTCTTTCTTTTTCTTTTTTGAAAGACTGAAAACGGAGGAGAGAGAGGAAAAAAAAAAAGACTTAAAACTTTATAAGCAAAACCCAGGATCAGTAATATATGCATGTGTCTGCATTCAGACTAAAGGTAAAATATCTCCAGTTATGCATAAATACAGCTTTATTCTGGTCTATTTGCAAGTATACATCAGACATTTCACACATGAACACACAAACGCACACACATTTATATATGTATATATATATATATATATATATATATATATATATATATATATATATATATATATATATATATATAATGACACGAAGAAAGTGAAACACTGAGGTGCTGTTAGTTTTCAGACACGGTCCTTTTACTAGCTAGTAAAGGAGCGTGTGTCGAAAGGCTCAGCAATACCTGTGTTTTATTTCTCTTCGTGGTATTTTTTTATTCATGCATTCCCTCGCCCATATCTTCGTGACGAGTTATATATACATATATACATGCATATATATATGTAGATGTTGTTATATATATATATAGATAGTTATTATATATGGTATATATTATATATATATATATACACACAAACACACGTATATATATATATATATATATATATATATATATATATATATATATATATATATATATATATATATATATATATATATATATATGTTTATTTCCAAGAATAAACTATACTGTACACATTTCGCAAGTCCGTGAATGAGAAAAATTTCTATTTCCAAAACTTGATTCTGTCGTCTCACAAAAGCATCTTTATTAACTTTGAATAAATGAATACCGAAAACTGAAAAAAAAAGACTTTTCTAAAAGTTTTCAACTGAGAAATAAAACCATATATACTTACACATACATACCTGTGTATATATGTGTGTATGTGTACATGTGCATTGCACTGAATGTAACAGGGATACCAAACAGTTATTCATATTCTGCATACCAACGTTTGCATTCATCATTATTAATCTTTGAAGAGCTACATGGATACGCATGGTCCTGCTTTTATTACTGCTGAGATATCCTACCAAGATCCGCCAAAGTGCCGCAGTGTGTATCCTGAGAGGGACGAGTATAATCCTCAAATTTTTTCAAAGCACATCGTACGATACAGAGAGGGAGGGAGAGAGAGAGAGAGAGAGAGAGAGAGAGAGAGAGAGAGAGAGAGAGAGAGAGAGAGAGAGAGGAAAAAACTATTTTATATTCCTCAACATCTCAATTCTAGTTTAAATTCATACCCTTCCCTATATAAAGAAAACATATTTTCTGTACGTATGTATGTACAGTATGTACGTATGTATGTATATATGTATGTATGTATGTGTATGAAGGTGTGACACGCTCTGTTTGAACCTATCTGACAGCTCAAAGCGCCGATGCAATGGATCCATCACGTCAAAAGTCTTATTTGCCTAAGCCTTTGCAACGGTTGAAAGCGCCATGGCGATGAATGCATTGCGTCAAAGATGACAGCAATAAAAGCTCGTGTATTACAAATATCAAAATAACCATAAACATCAGCATCATCACCATCATCTACAAGCACACGCGTGCAAGCCATCGGTTCTATTACCGTCATTCGAATCTGATTACCGCTATCAGTGTAATGGCCTTGTATACATAGGCCTATATATATAACCATGAACGAAGTGATCATAACAAGACAATCTATCACGGACAATAAATCGTTTTCATACAGAGGGAAAAGTGCCCCTCGGAAGCCGTTTCAACTCGTCAACAATGCGTTGCGATTATTTTTAACACTAGTCATTCCAATAACTCATCTTTTCAAATTACTGTCCGTCTGTCTGTTCCTTATCCGTCTCTCATATATACGTTCATACTTGCATGTATGCAATGTATAGATATATGATATATGATATATATATATATATATATATATATATAGTTATATATATATATATATATACATTTATGCATGCATATATTAATATATATTATATATATATATATATATATATATATATATATATATATATATATATATATATATATATATATATATATATATATAATGTGTGTGTATGTGCATCTGTGTGCGCGCATGTAATTAGAAAGTATAGCAAAGGAAAAGGAAAAAAAAAAATAAAAGCGGAGAAATCTAATATTAACTTCTTTCAACATTGTAATGAAGGAATTTTTGGCCCGGTTTACACTATGGACAACTATCAATAATTCCCAAACACTGAGGTATTATCATTTTAAGGAATGCAACTTAGACTCGAACAAGACCAGAAATGGCATAACTGTGGGGAAAAAGACAGGATGAATGCATCCATTGGTTTGCCCATAAGACAAAGCTACCTGACTACCTGACAATCACAAAAAAAAAAAAGTCGATGGATATAACTGATCTTTTCAACTGGCTCTAGCAGAAGGAATAGAGCACTTGAGCGCAAAACTATGTCTTAGGGGGAGGGGAGAGTGGAGGGGGGGAGGGGAGAGGGGAGGCGGAATTGTTCAAATTTTGAGGAAGACGGTTATATAGCAAAGGTCGACTGTTTTGCAAATACTGAAGAGAATTCCTTCGTAACCAAGACAAACATGTCCTGAAACCTTACTTCATCCCTGAGAGCTTTTGGGGATGAAGGGAGAATATGCTAAGCACAAAGCAACCTTGCGGATATGAAACTTTTCAGAAAGTTTCTGCTAATCTTTCATTTTCATAGCCGTGTTGACTCAAGCATATGATTAACGCTAATAACAGCGAATATTATTTTTCATACTGAGGGATATCCGACTAAAAATGGAAATTATTAACCGGCAGAAGAGAGAGAGAGAGAGAGAGAGAGAGAGAGAGAGAGAGAGAGAGAGAGAGAGAGAGTCTTAGACCAACTGAAATACTATTATCAGTAAATGAATGTGAGCAAATTAATGTTCCTTAATTTTTAATCAAAATCAATCAAATAAAAGAAATACATTTTTCATCTGCCTGTAAATTAAAGTGACGAATTCATCAAGAAGAAGGAGAGCAAATAATCTTCACCTCTTACTATTAATTAATTTCTAATGACATTTCAAGAACTGAATGGCATTCCACCGCCAAAGATCTGCAAAAGACGCCTAAGAGCCCATGGCTAAAATAGGAAGTATAGTTCTAAACCCAAAAAGGACTGACAAACACTCCTTCTTAAAGACAGAAGGCTATAGGACAATAAGGAAAGAAAAGCAGTTGGAAATCTCAAGTTAGTTGCTGCGAGATATAATCAACCCGGCAGTTCGAGTTCTAAAGGGAACAATCTAAGCATAGAAAATAGGATTTTAATGCGCCATTAAACCTCGTACTTTTAAAGTTCACAATGAAATCTCTAAAAATTTACACGATAACGTCAAAATTCCTAAATAAATCTTTTTTTTTTTTTTACTTTACACGCCGTTGGAATGTGGAACACACTCCCTGAGGAAGTTGTGCAATTGGAACCTCAAAAGTTCAAGAGAAGATTGAATGCATTACTACCCTACCAAAATTCTCCTAGTATTTTACTTATATTTTTATGTATTTATTTATCAGTTGTTAAATTATTTTTTCTTTTCTAATAACGGATCTCTTCTTTCTGCAATCCCTATGACCTTCTGTTCTTCTTTCTAATGCCACATTCTTTGGAAGCTTGAATTACAAGTCAATATGAATAGGGTTCATCTCCCGAATAATAATAATAATAATAATAATAATAATAATAATAATAATAATAATAATAAAAATAATAATAATGTACAACAAAATGATGAGGTTTCCTGTATTTCCTTGCACACTTAATACGTTTTAGAAAGGTAACTGATAAGTCAAGTGAGTATATGAAAATGAACAGTAATATCAACATTCAGACACCTCTTCCCTCTTAAAATTCTCATTAATAAATTGCTCTTTCAGTCTTGAGGCAACGTGTAAAATTCACTAGAGGAATTCTCAGTACGAAAACTACTGAAAACTTCAACTTAATAACTGGGAAGAAAAGAGTACAATGTAGAAAGCCGATACTATTATATCACCGTCACTTTCATTCCAGCTTTCTGTTTGCTGTCGTTCCTAGGCATTAATCCTTCTTCTCTTAGCATCTAGCGCATTTTTCCCAGCTCACAATAGGCATTTAAACTTCCTGAAACATGTGAACGAAGAGAGGAATATGAATGAGTTGAACTTTTGGATGTTTGTAGTTCATCTGATCACATTTCATCAAGGTGGAAAAATAGAGATATAAAAATTAAATTGCTCTCTCTCCCTCCAGTTACACAGTGACGTGTATATGTGTGTATATATATATATATATATATATATATAGAAATAGGTAGAGTATATATATATATATATATATATATATACATATTATACATAGATATATGTATATATATATATAAATTATAGTTTATGTATTAATATATATATTTATATATATACATATATATATATATATATATTAGATAGCATATATATATATATATATATATATATATATAGAGTATATATATATATATATATATATATATATACATATACATGCAGAGAGAGAGAGAGAGAGAGAGAGAGAGAGAGAGAGAGAGAGAGAGGAAATAATGGAATGTAGAGTTTAGCCAAATGCCAAGAGCTGGGACCTATGAGGTCATTCAACACTGAAGGAAAAATTGAGAGTAAAGGTTTAACAGAGGTGTAGGAGGAAAACCCCACAGTTAAAAATTCATGAAATAATTGTTAGGAAATAGTGGGTGGCGAGATGGAAGAAAGATAATATGAGAGGAGGCACAGTAACAAGAATGAGAGGGGTTGCAGCTTAGGGCTGGAGGGAAGCTGCAAAGAACTTTAGTAATGCCTACAGTGCACCCCGTGAGGTGCACTGGTGGCACTACACCTCGATGAGAGAGAGAGAGAGAGAGAGAAAAAAAAAGTTAAGTATACCTTAGTTTAACCAGACCACTGAGCTGATTAACAGCTCTCCTAGGCTGGCCTGATGGATTAGACTTATTTTACGTGGCTAAGAACCATTGGCTACTTCCAGCAACAGACCTACAGCTTATTGTAGAATCTGAACCACATTATACCGAGTAAATGAATTTCTATCACCAGAAATAAATTCCTCTAATTCTTCATTAAGCCGGCTTGAAACTTGAACTCGGCCTCAGCAGAGTGCTAGTTTTGAGAATCCCAATGACTGTCCAACGAGGAACTGAGAGAGAGAGAGAGAGAGAGAGAGAGAGAGAGAGAGAGAGAGAGAGAGAGAGATTCCCACAACGGCACGCATGCGTGCAGTTCAGCATACAAGTCTGTTTTTACAAAATACAGTGTGGAGAACAAATGCAATATTGCATGTAAAAACGTGTTAAACCACCCTAATATCTACTCCCTCGGGAATGAAATAGGCCTAAAGCCTTGGGAAACCGTCTTGTATTAATTAAGTCTACCCAGAGACCTCGGGAGGAGTGGCACGCTTCATTGTTCTGAAGCAAATGTGCATTTATAACGCTGAGGAATTTGAGGAGAGAGACTACTGCAGTGTAAAAGAGAGAGAGAGAGAGAGAGAGAGAGAGAGAGAGAAGCTACTGATCATGTCATAATTAATGAAACGAAAGACAAATTGAGAGACAGACGAATGTCAATTTTGACGTAACTCCTAAATACTTAATTAAAGGGCAAACTCTGAAATGATGCGCTGATTGTGCCACAATATATAAAAGAAGGTAAACACTTAGTGAAAAGGTAAATAAATAAATATTTACGCAGCCCTGTATCCTAAATTAAATGAACCGTCTTCCTTGATAGAATAAGCAAACTCACTCTCTGTATGCTTACCCACAGCAGAAGTGAAATGTATATTCTTAACGATATAAAATAATAATAATAAAAAAAAGGACAAAGTAGAACAGATAAACAAATAAAAATTTACACCACCCAGAGCACAATTTTAAAGAAAGTGTCCCCCTTGATAAAGGAGAGAAATTCTCCTCCCTGGATGCTGGGGGAAGTCAGTCCACTTAAAGACCCGGCGAGAAATTCTGCCTGCGGGGAAAACGCCCTTTCGTGTCACGGTGCCGACGTGAAGAGGTTCTAACATGCTCTGTACATTCCCCGGGTCCTTTTAATGCACGGGCTCCGAGCACAACAACGGTGCGTCGTCCAACAGCCCCCCGCCCCACCATCACCTTCCAGAAGCCCCTTGGAAGGCGTTCCATTCGGCTGAGTGGGCCAGTGACCTACATTTGGTAAGCTTCATTGTACGCGTAAGGAAAAAATGTCTTGAGTAATCTGATTCTGTTGTTGTGGAAAGGTGACGGATGATAAATAAATTTTCTTAAATAGCACATTGCAGGAGGAAACAATAAATATGAATACGCTAAAAGAATACTTTGAGAACTGGAATGAACTGGAATAAAATCTTCCACTCAAACTAGTGAGCGATAATGTTTGGAATTCTCGTTTCAAATATCCAGAGGAAAATTTCACCCATTCAACGAAGATATTACGCTTCAAGGTAATTTCAAGAAATCCTATGGAACTAAGCTGACGTGAGAACAATTCATATACGAAAAATAAATTTACCTTTTAAATCAACATGGAAGGAGAAAAATTTAACTGACATGATTAACTGAGAATTTCAAAAATCAGTCTCCCTATAAATTCTCGAACGATGTAAATATTAATTTCATAATCTATGCTATTTATTTATAATGCACCAGAATTATAAGGGGAAAGAAATTAAAATATTCAACCATGAATTATTACTGGTCATCTTGTAATCTTAACCAATGCTCTAACTTAGAAACCGACGAGAAGGGATTTTGTTATACCTATCGAAGATCCTCGAATCGTCTGAATTAAAAATAGGTAAAACTAAAATTGGAGTTTTCATCTACCTTTTACTCGATAAGTCTCGAGGATTACCGTGACTTATATGTAGAGGGGAGCAAATGTATCATTCTTTTGCTATAGCATTCTCAAGACTTCATAGAATTGTAAGATGCATAGCATACAGTATATTCACATAACGTTTTATGTTCATGAGAAAGACACATTTGAATGTGTGTGTATGAAAATTGCGCTTTATATTTACTGTGTTTTATATAGAGAGAGAGAGAGAGAGAGAGAGAGAGAGAGAGAGAGAGAGAGAGAGAGAGAGAGAGAGAGAGAGAATTTGACGTATTGTTGGCACAGTATTAGATTAAAGGTGGATGCTCGAGTGACTGACAGATTTCCAATTTTCAGTTCGTATAGCCTCAGGTATCAGTTCCGCATTTTGATGGTTTTTTATCAGTCATATTCATTTGGAAGTTCTCTCGTATATCTGTGAAAGTAGATTTAGTGTAAAAATTGCGAGCCAATATTATAATCGCAGTCAACGGAAAAGTGCTCTTCATTAATTCTCTTCCATCCCTTCATAGAGAGAGAGAGAGAGAGAGAGAGAGAGAGAGAGAGAGAGAGAGAGAGAGAGAGAGAGAGAGAGAGAGAGAGAATCTTAAAAAGTGTGTGAAGTATTCAATTTTCTCAGAGAGAGAGAGAGAGAGAGAGAGAGAGAGAGAGAGAGAGAGAGAGAGAGAGAGAGAGAGAGAGAGAGAGAGAATTTAAAAAGTGTCTGAGGGATTCACTTTCCTCAGAGAGAGAGAGAGAGAGAGAGAGAGAGAGAGAGAGAGAGAGAGCCTTAATCTGCAAGTGTTGAAGCGGATCTACTTTCCTCAGAGAGAGAGAGAGAGAGAGAGAGAGAGAGAGGAGAGAGAGAGAGAGAGAGAGAGAGAGAGAGAGAGAATCTTAAAAGTGTGGTTGATCTACTTTCCTCAGAGAGAGAGAGAGAGAGAGAGAGAGAGAAAAGTGTCTGAAGGATTCACTTCCTCTGAGAGAGAGAGAGAGAGAGAGAGAGAGAGAGAGAGAGAGAGAGAGAGAGAGAGAGAGAGAGAAACAATGAATATCCCGTAGAGAAGAGAGGGAGCAGTAATATGATCCATTTTGAGAGATTACGGCAATGCAGGCTTGAAGGTACTGGAATTTCTATCACCTTGCGTACCTGCGCTCTGGAATGGAGCATTAAAACATATTGCATTACAGTCTGTCTACACATTCCTGCACAAAGCTTCGCTATTTCAAGATACACTGTAATCCGTCATTATATTTTCAACACCTATTCACAGCATTTCTCGTTAACGTTCCCAAACTTTTCCTGTCTATGTACCCAGCAAGCAATGTTTGCTTTGTACTGTAATACCTCTCGCACAACAGTTGCCCGACAGGCAGTGAATTCAAAGTCTTCCTTGCTCTCACCTGTCCATCGTTCTGTTATAAGTACCACACACATCATTGATTATATTCAGCAATATTAACAATATTATTCGCTCCTCTTTATATCTTGCTGTCGTCTCCATCATTTCCCAATAAGGGGTGAGAAAAATGTCACAGCGTGCCTTGCCAGAACGCCCGTAGGCTACAGTAAGGGTTTTTTGAACTATCCCTTCGGCCAGAGTTGCACTGGTTTTTCTTTTTTTAATTTTCACTCGTTTCTTTGTTTCCTTTCCGAAGAGTTTTCCAACGTCTTTCACTTTGTGTTGAAACATTTTCCCCTTTTTATTTAAAAACAATTTATTCTGTCCTGTCTATCCTGTCTATCTCTCTGTCTGTCTATCTATCTATCTATCTATCTTATCTTATATATATATACACACATATAATATATATATATATATATATATATATATATATATATATATATATATATATATATATATATATATATATATATATTATATATATATATATATATATATATTTATTATGGTCATTACAAAACCTTCAAAAAGAATTATTTTTATTTAAAACACTGAACTCTCGCCTCAGAATAACTACCTTTAATAACTCTAATAATCTTAGCGCTCGAAGTGTATACTGTAGTTACTCTAATATGTTGTACTATACAAGTTATTTAGTCTTTAAATTTCCCTGCGTTAGTTTTAACTGAACTGAAAATATCAGATATGCTGAATTGAATATAGAATTTAGGCCAAAGGTCAAGCACTGGGACATATGAGGTTACTCAGCGCTGAAACGGAAATTGACAGTAAAAGTTTGAAAGGTGTAACCAAGGTCTTTAGACTTTGGGTAACAGAGGAAAACCTCGAAGTTAAACATGAATCAATTGTTAGAGAGGGGTGAAAGTAAGACAAAAAAGAGAATATGAAAGGAGTGTACAGTAAAAGAACGGAAGGTTGCAGCAATGGGAAGGCAAGCTGTAAAGAATCCTAAGATAGTCAGCAGTAAAACTGCATGGTACTGATATATTATTTTCCCACGGGGAATACTGATTTATATGTAAAGAATCATACAAGAGAGAGAAAGACTAAATATCACTTATACAAATAATAATAATAATAATAATAATAATAATAATAATAATAATAATAATAATAATAATAATAATAATAATAATAATAAAAGAAACTTTCAGAAAAGGAAGGACTTTCGACTTAAAATCCTTATGCTAGTAGAGTTTTCCTCCTGACGGATGCTAAATTAAACCCGGTGAAAAACTACCTGTGACAAGATTAGATTTGCATTCAAGGCGTCGTTATATTCCTGTCACATAACGGGGTCTTAATATCTCATATCACGGCGCTTATGGACGTGGAAAGGTTTTTCAAGGTGCCTCCCAGGAAACTTAATTTGGAAAAATATTTTCAGCTTTTTTACCTCTAAATTTTGTTTTTAAACTTGGAATATCTACTTTTGGATACGTCGTTTCCATATGAGAGAGAGAGAGAGAGAGAGAGAGAGAGAGAGAGAGAGAGAGAGAGAGAGAGAGAGAGAGAGAGAGAGAGAGAGAGAGAGAGAAACTTCATACTTAATAATCTTTAACTGAACTTCAAACGTCGTTTCCACATGAAAGAATGGAGAGAGAGAGAGAGAGAGAGAGAAACTTCATACTTAATATTCTTAAACTGATCTTCAAACGTACTCAGTGATACTGCATAGGAGGTAATGAGTATAAGAAGGACAATATCTAGCGTAGAAATATTACTGATTCCGAACCACCAGCCGTTTCTGCAATGACAATAATATACATACATATATATATATATATATATATATATATATATATATATATATATATATATATATATATATATATATATATATATATATACATTTATATATATTTATATGGTTATATATATATATATATATACATTTATATATTTATATATATATATATATATATATATATATATATATATACATATATATACATATATACATATATACATACATATTAATATATATATATATATATATATATATATATATATATATATATATATATATATATATATATATATATATATATATACTGTATATACATAGGTGAACCAAAAAGTAGGTGGACAGTAGTGCAATAGGGTTTGTGTTAGTTATACGACAACGATGGTGCTTATTATAACTATATGGCGTTTGTGTTATATTATGTTAAATTTTATAACTAAATATATTTAAATTCGATATTATTTTCTTTTCAGATAACCGCCAGTGGTAAAATAATTTAAATATATACTCATGCAAGAAAATGCTATCATCTACTGTCCACCTGTTCACTCTAGGATGTTTACTCTAATAATGGTTTCATAGAAAACGAAAGACAATGATCACTGCCACATTCACACTTAAATACGCAGATCGTAGTGGAAGCCTTTGTACAAAAGACTTCCACAATATTAGCTGGTTCACTCACATATACACAGAAGGCTCATCAGCAGTACGTTACACTCCCTTACACAACTGTGCTATTGAACTATATGTTGCACGCACTCTCACTTTATGTATAGTCACTCAAAAATGTTTTGCAACATGTTCCAGAAGTTTTCGTTCACCTAACAATAATTTATTAGTTTATACATACAAGGAAATGTACTCTTCTTATTCGATTTTGGTTATTAATCATACGGTTAACAACATAGAAAAGAATGATGGGTGAAAAATCCGTATTACGAAAAATAACGAAACATTTTGAAAAATTTCGCTCATGATGGCATGGTAAAAGAGTCAAATAAAAAAACTATAATAATTAGCCATCCATTCAATCCTTATGGAAGTGAATTCAGGGACCTTCTTCTTCATGGATATATAACCCAATGGAGTATAGGGAGAAAATAGGTAATACCCAATGGATACTTAGCGGCAGAGAGAGAGAGAGAGAGAAAGAAAGAGAGGGAGAGAATAAATGATTACATAAAGGAATTATAATAATGACGAAGAGAGAAATAAAGGAATTATAATAATGATAGAGAGAAATAAAAATCGGTTTAAGGGAAAGGAAGGTAATTTCTCTGAAGCCAGTCGTGTCTGTGCTTGTTTCGTGCGCTTACGGCGGAGTTGCCAAATAGCGCCAGATGTCACTATTATAAGCTGCTTTCCGAAAAATTTTGAAGTATGTTGCAAAACATTTGAGTGACTATACGTTGAATCCCCGCCTTTGAAATACCTTCAACAGACAACGCTTCAGCCCTTTCTAGGTCTTCGTCTCATCCTTCCTACAGTCAGTCCCACATTCTACACTTTGCTAAAAACACCCTGATCCATTCTTTCACCAAACTTAGAAGAAAGAATCAGAGCGTTTAAAGATACTAACCTTATCTCCTTCTTTGAGTTTTCTTATTCCTTATGTGCAGCACATATAATTCATCTCTACAGCTTCAACTATTTTTCTTTCATTTGCATTCAGAATTCGCACTGCACGTCCTTACAGGAGAACGGGCACACCAGTTCCTTTAGACATTTCAAATATTGGCTTCATAGATAAATCAGATTCCTCACACTCTTTTGAACATACCCTGTCAACTTCCCTGCTTCACCTGTTCTATGACTCAACTCCTCTGCCGACGTATTGTCGCTCGGAATATTTACTCCAAAAAGTCTAAGCAATTCAACTACGTCTATGCCTCCAACATTCAACTCAAATTCACAGCTCCATCTTCTTATTATTATAAATACATACATACATAAACTCACAAACACTCTCACACACACACACACACACACACACACACACATACATAATTATATATATATATATATATATATATATATATATATATATATATATATATACATACACATATATATAGTCCAATCACAAGACCTGATTCGACAGGATTTGTACAGTAGAGCTAAAGGAGTCAGTTTATATATCTCACTATCAACACTGTGAATAAATCCTAGAAACTTGTGCATTATAAAACAAGAACAAGTTCGCATCCTAGCTGAGGCAGATTCATTTATCATATATAACTCCATTTGAATGTAAGCTAACATAAAGTAACGAGAATATGCAATTAAGATATTTGCAGAGAATAGAACAGTAAAGCACATAGGCTTCAAAACTAATACACACAACCTTATATATATATATATATATATATATATATATATATATATATATATATATATATATATATATATATATATATATATATATATATATAATTATATATATATATATAGTATACACACACACATCAGTGTAGATGTGTGTGTGTGCATGCTTAACAAGCAC
>NC_089752.1:22425500-22430500 GCF_040412425.1 Macrobrachium rosenbergii | reverse complement strand
GCTGAACACTTCTCTGTATTATGATTTACCTTATCATCAAACGTTATTTGTTCATTTGTTCATTTATTAACGATACTACTACAAATTAACCATCTCTCTCCTTACATGAGTCACAAACGTTCAATAATGCTGTAACGTATGAAGAGAGAGAGAGAGAGAGAGAGAGAGAGAGAGAGAGAGAGAGAGAGAGAGAGAGAGAGAGAGAGAGTTCCACAAAACATATAACCAGAATGTGCATATTCATATAAAGCATATGCCTGAGGTACTTATTATTTTTATACAAACTTTTGTATTTTGGTCATATTCCTACAAACCAAAGAACTAAAACTAGAAAAAAAAACAACCTCAACCCACCGAGGAAACAAATTCTCATTATGCATGTGGAAAGTATTCGCAACGTAGGCAA
Source organism: Macrobrachium rosenbergii (assembly GCF_040412425.1). Lineage (NCBI taxonomy): Eukaryota > Metazoa > Arthropoda > Malacostraca > Decapoda > Palaemonidae > Macrobrachium > Macrobrachium rosenbergii. The sequence continues at coordinate 22,430,094 of NC_089752.1, read as the reverse complement.
TAGGAAAGACCACGTCTTACATTTTGGTGAATATGCATTTCCAAGAAAATCACCAAGAATATCACGAGCGTATCAGGGATTTTTCTGGGGGATAATAACTCAGCTCCCTCGACCACAGGCTGTTCCAAATTTAAATCTCAATCTGATTCTCTAGAGCCAGACATTACTATAACTCACGCAGATGTGGAAGATAGCTGCTTCCTCTCTCTCTCTCTCTCTCTCTCTCTCTCTCTCTCTCTCTCTCAATCTACGGTCTCCATCTCCCGTCTCCCGAGCCTTCTTTATCCGAAAATTCTCCCCATCCCACCCCCTGCCTTCTCTGGCCATCATAAAAGTTGGGAGTGACAATAGCCCCCTAAAGTCCCTAAGACCGCATCACTTTTCCCCTGCTACCCACCTCCTGGGGGTTTCAAAGAGACACTAAATGGTCGGCTAGTTAGGGAAGAATTTTGGGGGAGAACTTGGCAGAATCTCTTTACTATGAGACTGACTTATGGGTCGTTGAATTCTCATCGGAGGGGAATTGAAGGACACTAACCGTGTCAGCCGTATTTTCACAAGGAAATTTCAAGGCGTGAACTAAATGTAAAATATGACAAATAAAGCGTTCTCGCTGACTTTTAACAGGTTTTAAGAATAAGTGATAAAACTTGCAAATACTTTTTAACACAATATTTTCATAGTTTCATATTCTTTCTGACACTTTCATACCAAATATCCAACACTTCCAATGGAAACTGTACACTCAGAGGTGCGTCATTTTTTCAAAGAAAGGACTGTGAAATGTAACACTATTACAAAAAATGTGTGGCTGGGGAGAGAGATAAGTATTTTTGCAGCTGCAATGGAATTTTCGACTGAAAGAGAGCAAGGGGGAGAGAAGGAAAAAGATGACCTCTGAATTGACGTAGGCAAACTCTCCATCATAAAAATGTTCTCGATATCCATTTACAAACGGGCTGTAACACCATCTTTCACGGATATTCCTCTCCACTGAATCTCTTTTCTTATGGTATCATTCATGTTGACAACTATTCTGTCTGTTCCTGTCAAGGCTGAAGCTCAATTTTTGCTGGCTATTTTATTATTTGCCGTTGGAATTTAATTTGAGAATGCTTCGAATTTTCACAAATCAGAGTTTTGGAAGAAAATTCGTGCTGCTATCAATCAAACACGATTAATCATTTTGCCCTGACGTCCATCAACTCTTTTTCGTTCAATGCTAAGATCAGCAAAAGCGATAAACTATTCATTACATTTTCTTTGTGACGAGGAAACATTCATCGCATTAATTACCATTGACATCAGGTTAAAATGACACTATCCCATAACTCCGGCAGCATCTAATCGACGTCATTCCCATCGCTTCCTCGACCTATTACCGAACTCGGATCGGGTCGTTTCCGAAGGCGGACCGCATTAACTCTTCCCAATGACCCAGCATTATCATTTACGCTTGCAAGCATTGCCGGCGCTTTTTCACCGTCTGTGCGGCCTAAGCACCTCAGAGAGGAACATATCATTTCCACCTTATTCCCGTTTCCGTACCTTGCGTCTTCCATCATCTGCAGTATTTCCGAGGGCTCCTGCTGTTTACAGCAACGGTGGGCCATTATGTTCCAAAAGCCTTCCTTTCCTACATGCTCTGTATATTGTAGCGACAAGTTGAATTCCCACTATATAATAAGAAGACGGTGTTTGTTTCCCTCTTACAATATCTCTCTCTCTCTCTCTCTCCCTAGGTAATGCCGAATGTTCAAATTTCTGTTTTTTTATATATTCTTGGTTTCTGTTTCATCACTACTGTCGCTAACACTGCTGTCTATCTTTACTTTTTTGACTGTCTGTCTGTCTCCGAGCTTCCGAGCCAATTAACATTCTTTCATACAAAATTTGCGTTACTGCATTCTGAATATGAGTGTTAGTAAAAGTACTGGTGAAAATACAAATGTTATGAATAAAGATTATTTAGAACCTACAAAAATGATCAGATAACTTTTTCACTGATTATTAAAATGTAATTTCGCAGCGGAGCTACATCACTCAAGTATCTTCATCCGATTAAAGGAAAAAAAATGACTTTCATACATCACAAACACCCCGCTAATAGTAACTCATGGTCATTAATGGTCATATACGTTTTCTGTCACAAGCAGCAGTAAACCTTTTTTTTTTTAAATATATGAGTTTCAAAGTTTACAAACGAAACATTCAAATATTCCTGGATCCTTAAAATATCAAGATCTTTTCCTAAAAATGTCGAAAATAGCTGTTCTTTAATTTTTAGGTCAACTACTAAAAATAAACAGATACACAGGTAAGCAATCCATACCTAAAAACTTAATCGTAACTAAACTGAAAAATATCCCCTTCACTGCAATACGGCACACATTTATAAGAAAAAATGTACAAAAAAAAATGACATGACCACCAGTGGTAAAAATGCTATACTTAGAAAAAAAGGAATAAAATACCGGAAACAAATACATAAGTAAAATCCATGGCGAGCTTATTGCGCCATAGGGTGGAATCCTTTTTAAACCCCATTGGATCCTCTATCTGCGCCCAATCCCATTTGGGAGAGAGCTTTAAGGGGATCACCACGGTGGTGGGGGTTAAATAGGGAAGTGTACCTACCATGAAGTCTAACAGAAAAGATTCTTGACACGTGTGTCGGAATGCTTCCATGTAGAGCCCGCGTCTGGTCGAGGGGTTCAGAGGTAAGCTGCCAAGTTATTAGGGGAAATCATTGAGGTTGAAAGGGTTGCGAAGGGGAGCATCGGCGGGACAGTTATTGGAGTGGTAGGGAGTCCATAAACAAATATAAACAAGAAACAGCAATATTGATGGTAACGATACTATGAGATGCATTACTGAGAGTGAGAGACTTGTAATCTTTTTCCTCCTTTAATACTGCTGCTATACTTTACCTGGATTTTGTATTATTATTATTATTATTATTATTATTATTATTATAACTAGTAGTAGTAGTAGTAGTAGTAACAGCAGCAGCAGCAGTAGTGGTATAGTAGTAATAGTAGTAGTAGAGTAACTTGGTGCCTGAACGGGCTCCTGATCGTGCGAACAATCCACAGTATCATGATGAATACTGCTATACTTTACCTGGATTTTGTATTATTATTATTATTATTATTATTTATTATTATTATTATTATTATTATTATTATTATTATTATTATTATTAGTGGTAGTAGTAGTAGTAGTAGTAGTAGTAGCAGTAGTAGTAGTAGTAGCAGCAGCAGCAGCATGGAGCAAACGGCGGCAGCAGCAGTAGTAGTAGTAGCAGTAGTAGCAACAGCGGTGGTGCAACAGCAGCAGCAGTAGTAGTAGTAGTAGTAGTAGTAGTAGTAGTAGTAGTAGTAGTAGTAGTAACAACAGCAGCAGCAACAGCAGTAGTGCAACAGCAGCAGCAGTGGTAGTAGTGCAGTAGTAGTAGTAGGTAGCCAAACAGCGGCAGCAGCGGTATTGTTGGCAGCAGCAGCAGCAGCAGCAGCAACAGCAGCAGCAGCAGCAGTAGTAGTAGTAGTAGTAGTAGTAGAGTAAGCTGACCTGCTGCCTGAACGGGCTCCTTATCGTGCGAACAACCCACCGTATCATGATGATAACAGTTCAATATTGACCGCTCAAACTTGGGAGGAAAAATCAAAAGCTGTAGAACAAATATATTTAGAAGTACCAACAGAGGGAGCGTCATGTTCCCTCTTCAGTGCGGAGTTTCTAAATATATTTGTTCGCCAGTTTGTGTTTCTTTTTTGCAAGTTTCAACGATCGATACTGATCTGTTATCATCGTGATACTGTGGATTGCTCGTGCGATCAAGAGCCCGTGCAGGCACCAGGTCAGCTTGTTCTAATAATAATAATAATAATAATAATAATAATAATAATAATAATAATACGGAAAGCAGGCAAAGCATAGCAGCAATATTAATGCTGGAAAAATATTGCAAGTTTCTCACTCTCCGCAATGCGTCTCATAGGGCAGTAGTACCATAACAGTAGTAGTAAAATAATATAAAGAAAACAGCAACACAGAGTTGCAAAAAATAACTGATGCTATAAAAAAAAACTCCCACAATTTGAATTTATACTGTAAACAGCCAGGGGATTGCGGCCATGACTTGGGGATCTCGCTCTCTTACCGCATTCTTTTTTGCCTCTCGCTAAACCAACATTTCTCATGTTTTTGCTGCCGTCGATATGATCGTCTTTGTTATGTATTCATACCTTGCCATAATGGACGTCTTCTGAGTTAACCAGACTCCTTGTTTTTAATTTATCTAATCTATTTTTTCACTCATCAGTTTTATCATTAATTATAATGATTTTGTATTCTCCCTTTCTCATATTGTTAACACTGCCTACTTTCGCTGCCAAGTTCATTATTTGAGCTTTCAAAACATTAATTTCTTGTGATTTTTAATTAATCAGGCACTATCTGCAAATGCAGAAATGAACAATGGTATTCCTCCAACAGGTACCTACAGTACCTAGTGGTTATCTTCTTCTAACTAGTAAATGACAAACACCTTCGTTACATGGCAACATAAGAAAGTAGAGTGTAACCCTATATG
>NC_089752.1:22418000-22420500 GCF_040412425.1 Macrobrachium rosenbergii | reverse complement strand
GCAGCAGCACAATTTGTTGGAGATGAAAAAGATGACTGTCGTTTGATTATCGTCCTTATACAATAGTCGTTGATTTGACATGAATGGAAAAATTGTAATCAATAATGGCTTTTACTTGAAATAATCATGTGGAATAATAATTATGTATAACAATGAAGTAATTTCATTTATACAAAAGCTAACCAACAAATAAATAAAATAAATATTCAACACAGTCACAAATACAGGCTCACCATCCTATACCGTTGCACCTGATAGGCCCGCCTTTCCCACAATTTGGTGTTAACATTGGGAATACAAGAGTCAGTAAAGATTGTCAAAAAACAGTCTAAACTACGGAGCTTCTCAACAGCTTTTTCTTATCTATTTTTAAGGTTAGCATAAATAAACTACTCTCTCTCTTAGAATGAAGATAGGTGTTGTGAACATAATCATAAATCACTATTACAAAAACTTCCAGAGTTCATATGCTATTTATTTTTAGTCAGTAATATTCCTGGTTCAGGAGCCCCGATGGCCAGGTCGGTTAGAGCAACAACTCGGACTTCTTAGAGGTCTGTGTCGCGGGTTCAAATCCGCAGACGATCGGTCAGAGAGGCGGACACTCTGCTATCCGTGTAGACACCTCGGGATTACGTATGTAGTCAAGAGATAGGTTTGCTTAAAGCAAATGGGTCTTACAGACTAATAAACACACAAACAAAGCCACTCCAACATCTAAAAACATTACAGACACCTTACACGTCTCGACCGTCGACCTAACCGTGCAACGACTCCTCGCTGCTGGGAGAAAGGGCGCTGGTGACTGGTACAATACATGTACATACGCTAACACGGTATAAGCGATGACAGGCAGGACAGCCGATCGAGACTACAGTCTACCCCAAAAGCCAAATCAAAGTCCTTCAAAAGAAGGCATCGTGCTTACCCCCATACAAATGGAAAAACAAGCACGTTAAAAGAAGAACTAATATTCCTGGTTCATGAATTTGTGATGTCATTACTACACTGATGGTGCCAAGGATCATACTGTTTTATCTTTCATTTATTCCCTTTAATGACAAGTCCAAATTCCCGACGCCAGCTATATTTCCTTTTAGTACAATTGAAAAATAATGCTCTGATATCACAGAAACTCCTGTGTTCTGTGATAAAAGGGAAAACATCCCATAGACAAACTGAAAAATGCAAGGGCAAAAAATGAGTTAGGATTAATACAAAAGAAGATGCATCACTATATAGGAAAAGAGACACATAGACATATGTCTTTTCGACATGTATATGCAAATATACGGTATATATACAAATACACACATATATACACACACGCACACACATAAATATATACATATATATATATATATATATATATATATATATATATATATATATATATATGTGTGTGTGTGTGTGTGTGTGTGTGTGTGACTGTGTGTGTGTATGTATACATATGTATATGCGTGTATACCATAAAATGATAGAAACGCAACATTATAGAACTCAACATAATTAAAAGTAAAGGAATTAATACGCAATACTTCCTTTCCCAAACAACGGCAATTTCGACAAAATCAGCTTTAAAAGTGGATAAACACCGAATATGCATAACGCCGTCTTATTTATTGCTTGCCTGATTAGCGACTTCGCCTGTTTAGAAAGCCATAGTATTTCATACACCTAAGACATTAACCAATGATGTATAGCATGAAACGGCTATAAAAGCATTGCAAAGGCTGAACAAACATCGCCTCGTGATTCATCATGGAATGGCCATTACAATGTGGGGTTATAGTCTTATAAAAGTTGACAGAATATCAATTAGAGTTATGGTTTCTAAAGTATATATATATATATATTATATATATATATATATATATATATATATTATATATATATATATATAAGATAAAATCCACAGAAAGGAAACAGGAACACTGAGTGCTGTGGGCCTTTCGACACTAGTCCCTTTACCAGCAGACTCTGCAAGTAAAGGACTAGTGTCGAAAACCTCTAACCCTCCAGCACTCCAGAATTTATCTTTTTTACTATATTCATCTGTTCATATTTTCAAGTTGATTTTATCTTTTATTTATATACATATATATATATATATATATATATATATATATATGTATATATATTATATATATATATATATAGTTATATATATATATATATATATATATATATATATATATATATATACATATATATATATATATATATATATATATATATATATATATATATATATATATATATATATATATATATAGATAGATAGATAGATAGATAGATAGATAGATAGATAGATAGATACTGTATATATATATATATATATATATATATATATATATATATATATATATATATATATATATATATATATATAGATATAGATAGATAGATAGATAGATAGATACTGTATATATATATATATATATATATATATATATATATATATATATATATATATATATGTATATATATTTATATATAT
>NC_089752.1:22400500-22413000 GCF_040412425.1 Macrobrachium rosenbergii | reverse complement strand
GCAGAAGCTGAATAACACGTAACAACATTTGACACAGGGATCGCTGCTTGGCGAACCAGCAATGTGATACACTGATTTAATATAAAGGTGTACCACTTTGATGATGCTTCGAGAAGATATTCAGGCAGTTTACTTTAGCAAATGTTTTTCTCACCTCAGGAAAACATGAGACTTCATGGGAGACTGAGGATAAATGAATGGTCGAGAATTCTTTAAGGCAGATGCAATAGGTCTTTCAGTTGTCGGCCTTTAATCTTAAAGTGGCTGCCTTCTGTTTGCAGAAAAGGAAGAGGTATGGAAAAAACGGACTTAATCATTTTGAATGGAAAAAGTTAAGACTGCAATTGGGCGATATTTACCTTGATCAACTGCATTTTTCAGCTTGTTTTCGATTAGTGATATTACCTAAACTAGGCATATGGATTCTGAAAGAAAATGACTTAGGCACACATTGAATAACGTAGCTAGTAGGATTGGAATCAAGGGTGGCAAAATTTGAAAGTTTCTATAAGATGATCATCACAATTCGAGGATTTATTGTTGGATAAATTATGAATGACATCTCTGATATTATTTGGTATATCAGTCAAAAGGCTATTTACTTCCTTTAGGGATTCCTGGTCGCTTAGGCAATTCAGTTAGTAGAGACCTTAGGATTTTATGGTATGTCATCCACGCGAACTAAATCCATCGCCCCCATCCGATCTACAAAAATATGTTATTATTGCATTATTATTAGCAACATTATTTTTTTATCATTTTAATGGTATAGCTGTTGGATTTCTTGGCATTTTACCGATATATTTTGCAATGCCTACTGCATCTTCGTTCTGTATTCGTGAATGACCATCAGCTGAAATAAAGTTATTATTATTATTATTATTATTATTATTATTATTATTATTATTATTATTATTATTATTATTATTATTATTATGTGTAAAACTTGTTATATCGTTAAAAATTCTCTTACAATCTTTTTATTTTATCCTCATCTTAAAATAACACAATTGTTCTTCGCAGTCTTCATTATTGTTATTATCACTGAAGATTTTTTTTTAAACTTGGGCCATATATATTTGAAGATTATATACATATTATTACGTACTGTTTAAAGATATCTTTCTCACTCATTTTACGTATATATGTGTGTGTACGTGTGTGTGTATGTGTGTACGTGTGTAAAAACCGTGTTGACTTTTCATTCTCACGCCAAAAATGGGGTGTGAAATCCGGGACAAAAGATACCCTTCAGTAACCGCTTCCTAAAAGACCGGACCACAGACCGCAAACCCTGGCTTCTCAAGACGCGATATGTTGCCACTGGTAGTCCAAGGGGAGGGGTGGGGGGTTGGTGGGATGGGGGGTGCCTCCCTTTACCTTCCCAGACCGCACACCCATCTCACTTTACCGCCGAGGCTGAAGAACTCCCGTACCTTCAGTACCTTATCAGCTCTAACCTTGCATCACCCGATCCCTTACACTCTCTCTCTCTCTCTCTCTCTCCTCTCTCTCTCTCTCTCTCTGTTTTTTGATGATTTACAATCAATTGAAAACGAATAATTTAATGTTAATTCTTTTTGGATGCTTGTCCTCATCTTCAAGAACGATTCAGTACCTTATCAGTTTTCTTACCTTGCACCACTTGATCCCTTACACTTTCTCTCTCTCTCTCTCTCTCTCTCTCTCTCTCTCTCTCTCTCAGTGATGTTTTTTGATGATTCAAAGTTCATTTAAGGCAAATATTTTAAATGTTAATTCCTTTTGGATATTTGTCCTCATATTTTACTACGATTCAGTACCTTATCAGTTTCTAACCTTGCATCTCTCTCTCTCTCTCTCTCTCTCTCTCTCTCTCTCTCTCTCTCTCTCTCTCTCTCTCTCTCTCTCTCTCTCTCTCTCTTCCTTATTGATTTTGTTATGATTCTAAATCCAATAAACGCGAATATTTTAAATATTAATTCTTTTACTACGATTCAAAATTCACTTAACACTAATAATTCAACTGCTACATCATTATGTTTACTTCTGACGGTTGTTTTAGTTTTCTAAAAAGAAAACTATTCTGACGGCTTTGTCTGTCCGTCCGCACTTTTTCTGTCCGCCCTCAGATCTTAAAAACTACTGAGGCTAGAGGGCTGCAAATTGGCATGTTCCTCATCCACCTCCAATCATCAAACTTACCAAATTGCAGTCCTCTAACCTCAGTAGTTTTTATTTTGATAAAGTTGTGTTACCCATAATCGTGCCACTGGCAACAATATAAGACAGGCCACCACCGGCCCTTGGTTAAAGTTTTATGGGCTTAAAACCACTTTTTCATTCGTTTATGTTACTCTCTGGTTTCTGCAAGAAACGGAACTAATTCTACTTTACGATCATTTAATTCTGGCTCACAGTTACCTGCATCAAAATCTATTCAGTCAGACATTGTTTGTGGCTTGAAAATAAACTTAAGCACCGCTTGGGAACCGTATAATGTGTCAATACAACAGAACTATCTCAGAATTGAAGTTAACATAATTACTGTTTCTTAATGAAAACAGCCATACAAAACGAGTGTTAACAATGTCACAAAATAAACGCATAAGCAGAAGCTTCTTTACTTAAGCACCGTAAATTTAGTTTAACGAAACTAAACATTCACTTAGCCGCGCTCGATATCCGTATAATCCCTCTATTCCCGAGTATTTACGAAAATCTTCGGGTACCGAAAGAAGCAATAAACTCCCTTCTATTGGGTAAGAGTTTCCATTGTCTTCAAAATTCTCGAAACCTGTCTATGAGGTGCCTAGTCAAGCATGCTTCCCGGGAGCTTCAAATGGACAATCTCATTCTTGAGTTTTTTTTTCCATTACGTAGTTTCAATGGCTTAGGGAAACAAAGGCAGGATGTGGGAATAAATTTATATATACACCTGCCCCGCCTTCCTCTTGGGGTTTAATTTTACTCTGCTTTTCAGGAGAGAGAGAGAGAGAGAGAGAGAGAGAGAGAGAGAGAGAGAGAGAGAGAGAGAGAGAGAGAGAGAGACGTACATTTTACCGTGAAAGCATGCGATAATAATAATAATAATAATAATATTAATAATAATAATAATAATAATAATAATAATAATAATAATAATAATAATAATACGAAATATTCGCTATGGTTATGTATTATTATTATTATTATTATTATTATTATTATTATTATTATTATTATTATTATTATCACTTTTGGAACTGACTAGAGCAAAAAAATGTGATCATTCTTATGACCAGAGAACAACAATTATAACACTAAACGAAACAGCAATAAGTGGAAGAAAGAGTTTGCTTAAGAATATATAAAAATGACAACGGTTGCTAAAAAGAGCGCACTAGTATCAACAGCAATGGTAGCTCTCTATCTTAGTAATTACCTGACGAAATAGTGAAAATATTTTATGTGACAGTGGGAATATGAAAGGCAAGTAAAAACGTCATTACAACAGATAGATATATAGGTGTATTGCTGATCCAATAACGACAAAACTTTATCACTAAATCACTGGTAAATGCAGCACACGGGTCTCAATCCAGTTAGGTAAGAGAGCAATAAGAGTTTAGCAAACTTTTCTGGAATTTGAACAAGTTAGTCACTGGAAACAAAAGTTTAAATGCCCTGGTGATTTTCGAAGAAAATTATTCCTTATGTGAGTTGTACCTTATAGCGTTAAATATTTAATGAAAGACTAAACATTGTTAGAAAAGAAAAACCAAAGTTCATGTTTTGGAAAGGCTGAAAGAGGTCTGAACGAGACAAGACAAATTTTTATATATAAACATTGATGTGGTCCAGTGTTAAGGAAATAAGGGGGCGGTAATTCGAACATGTGAGAAAGGTCATGAAAGGTCTTTAACATAAAGGTCAAATGCATAAGTACCAGACGGTAGTGAGCAGCCACCTACATACAAGAGTCCTCATCTTTGCTCAACTGGGGAAAGACCCAGATGAGTGCATGATGGGGTTCTACTGTTTCAATTAAAAAGATATTTTTACGATTCGAACACTAGTTTCATGCTAAAACACTCAAATATTTACTTGCAATGTCAGCAACATCACAGACAATATAATGGCAATGCATTAACACCCTAATACTATTCTCCTTGCATTTTAATACTTTTTTAATTATTAATTTATTAATTTATTTCTCTTTAATAAGTGATATTTCCTCTTTCTGTATTTCCCTTTATCTTCCCTTACTTCCTAATGAGCACCATATTCTTTGGAAGCTTGAATTTCAAGTCAATGGCCCCTGTGGGCTTGTTCCATATAAATAAGGTTCATCTCCTGAATAATAATAATAATAATAATAATAATAATAATAATAATAATAATAATAATAATAATAATAACAATAATATTGGAATTTTCCTGGCTTAATATATACATTTTTGGTTCACTGCGTCGTACAGAAACTAACAGAATAACATATTGCGCAACGAAGACGACACAATATTGGACAGACGAGTGTGAATAACAGTTCGAGACAACACGGCAAGACGGGCTGAAAATTCTGATACACCCGATGACAGTACTGTGTCAGCAGCAGTAATTCAACTGATATGGTGTGAATGGTAACAACGAAGCTATATTCTGTTTAGAGAGAGAGAGAGAGAGAGAGAGAGAGAGAGAGAGAGAGAGAGAGAGAGAGAGAGAGTTGCTGTAACGGATACTAATAAAATAAATTGTCTTACATAAAGCTAAAACATACCATGAGTATTAATTTCTAATTTAACAATGTAAATGCATAAAAAATATCATCTTTACAAAATTAGATTCTGCTTAGAAAGAGAGAGAGAGAGAGAGAGAGTTGCCGTAACGGTTATCAGTACCAAAAAGTTTTGCATAAAACTAAAGCATAACAAGAGTATCAATTCCTAATTTAACAGTATAAATGCATAGGACATATCATTCAGACAGTCACAGGCACCATTAATGAAGCCTAATTAGTACGGTTTAATCTAAAGATACTCAAAATGGCCCTGCCAGCACGTACAACTTGACTTCTTCCCTACTTGAGTAAACACTCTCTCTCTCTCTCTCTCTCTCTCTCTCTCTCTCTCTCTCTCTCTCTCTCTCTCTCTCTCTCTCTCTCTCTCTATCGATAAATGGATTGATCCCTAAATTTTTACAGTTCGAAATGATGTAACAGGAGTTAAATTCTTTTTAATGTCTATGACGAATCAAGTATTACATACGCAAGTAAAAATAAAATAAGAAAAATATATAAAAATATTAAAAAAGTTTAGTACAAATTAATATTATGCAAAGACCGTAAAAGTTCATCCCAACCTCAGAGCTACGAATTCTTGAAAACTACTGGATTCATCAACGTAAATTAAAAGAAAAAAGATAGTACCTGCTCTAGTGTATAAAAAGTATACAGCTTCATTTTTTGGGATAGATTCCATACATACAAAATTTAGTGACACTGACAGTTTATCTAAACTGGACGCTAAGAAAGTGTACTGCCTTTGCTTTTTACCAATGACATATAAAAGTTCGCAATTTCATTAACAAAATCATAACAAAAGCCTGAATGAAAAGCTACTGGAATGTTCTTGCTAAACAAAAGCGCAAAACATAAAATTTTTGGACGCTCCAGAAAGTTGAACTGGTTTTGTTTTCTACTCATGACATACAAAAGTTAGCATTGTCTGTGATGAAAATCTACTGGAATGTTCTTAGACAAAAGCACAAAATATAACATTTTTCGGAGATATAAATCCATAAAAAAACAGTAAAAATGAGATTAGAAGAGCCAAGGCTGATGTACCTCAAATGTAAGAAGAATAAAAACTGTAAATAAGAAGAAAATAAATAGGATATACACAATGACAAGAAATAATTACACGGGTTTTCACAGACACTGACACAAAAGAAAACGACAGAGAAAGGAGATTCGAAGAGGAAATTAACGTTCGAGAAAGAAAAGGGACATAAAGGGTGATGCAAAAATAAGGACGAAAAAGGGGGAAGAAGAAAAATGGGCAAATATAAGGAGAGACCCTTTTGAAAAAAAAAAAAGAAAAACGGTGGGCGGGTGTGGTGGGCGGGGCAAGGGCGGTCGATAAAAGTACAAGTAATAAGTGAAGGGGAGGAATGCCAGACACAGCCGCAATTAAAAATGGAAATTATTATTAAAGTATGTAAGGATCCGCGTCGAGGGGTTGGTTGGACAGAAAGAGGGTCTGCTGCGTTGCGCTGGTAAAAGACTGTAGGGTCAAAAGGATGAATACAAAAAAAAGTCAATGGAAATGTAAATTGAACTGGAATCATAACATATTTATAGCAAAAAAGAAGAGTAATTCACGAGTTGATGAAGTGGAAGTACAAAAGCAAAATATATGGTAATGAGTCATTTAATAGGAAACGTAATTTAAGGAAAGCTCTTTGAAGTGCTTCAGGCGAAATGAAAGCATAAAGAGAAACGCACGGTTCACTGTAGAATTGTATACACTCATTACTGTACTTAAATTTTCATGTTATTTATCATTTGTTGAGTATAATCAGATATTAAATGACAAACGGAAATCATTTACTAGGCCCTGCTGGTTTATAAATATGTTTAAACGTGATCCAGTGGTAAGAGTATTATTATTGTAAATAATATTAGCAGCAGCAGCATTTGAAGATATTTTATAATATCTTCAAATATAATATAAAATATTGCATCTGATGACAAGAACCACAGCGCTCGGCAGCATCAGTGACAGAAGTAGTTTTTATTAAAACTACCATTCTGGAATTATGGTCACTATGTTGGGTACGGAATGACACAGATCGGCAAAGGCGAACTCTTCACGAATTGCTGCAGACGGTATGGAAGGGTTATTCATTATTCAGAGCGTTAACCAGCAGCAGTAATAGCAGTGGCGGTAGCAGCCTAATTTACTCCGGCTATTTTTGTTGGACAACCTCATCATCATCATCATCATCATCATCACTGTGCTCATGCCATCCGTTGAAAACGTCAAGGGTGCTCATTACGAAAGGATATTCTTGGAATACGAGCATTAAGCATTTTTTCTCTCATTTATTTCCTGCTCTTTTCTTGGAGCTTGTTTTGTCATTTGTTGTTCCATCTTTTTGTTTTTTACTTTTTTTTGGCTCCAAAAGTTCTCCAGCATTCAAACTATTTTTTTTCTACCATTCAAAGTATTTTTCTCCAGTTTTCAAAGTATTTTGCTTATTTTTATTTTCATTCCTCCGTTTCATCTAAATCTTCATTCTCACCGTTTACTATTTTCTCCCCTCTCACTAAATGTTCGTTTGCAATTCTATTCTCTTATCCGCTGGAATCTTTATTAACGTATTTCTCTAACTTTTTATCTATTTTTTTCCGTATACTGACCCTTCTTCAGCAAAAGCAACTCAATAAACCCATTTTAATTTCATTTACTTATTATGAAATGCAGTAATTTTCCACTAGAAAATATTACATATGAATCTCTATTACTTGTCTTTCTTCTTCAGTATCCTCGTATTAATTCAGACTGTAAACAGTTTGATATTTGTTCCTCAACCTTTATCGTTTGCCCTCTCTCTCTCGAATCTTAGATCACTCTGATCCTTCATCCCTGTAGCAAACAACGCAGAGTAATTGCAGGATGTAAAACCATGTGACTCTCATCCTATCTGAGAAGGCTGACTCCATAAATCAAAGTCGCCGGTCTGAATTTACGACCCACCGTGAATCCAGTCGTCGCCTGACACCTTTCGCTGAAAGAGTCGAGAGCGGTGTTGACTCAGGCTTCAGTGACCTTGCTCTCGCTCCGCAGTGCGAGCACTTACAATAACGTTGCTTTATTCCCAATCATGCATTTACTCTTAATGCAAGCTTTTACAATAACGTTGCTTTACTCCCAATCATGCATTTACTCTTAATGCAAGCTTTTACAATAACGTTGCTTTATTCCCAATCATGCATTTACTCTTAATGCAAGCTTTTACAATAACGTTGCTTTACTCCCAATCATGCATTTACTCTTAATGCAAGCTTTTACAATAACGTTGCTTTATTCCCAATCATGCATTTACTCTTAATGCAAGCTTTTACAATAACGTTGCTTTATTCCCAATCATGCATTAACTCTTAATGCAAGCTTTCACAATAACGTTGCTTTATTCCCAATCACGCATTTAGTCTTAATGCACGCTTTTACAATAGCGTTGCTTTATTCCCAATCATGCATTTAGTTTTAATGCACGCTTTTACAAAAGCGTTGCTTTATTCCCAATCATACAATTATTCTTAATGCGAACTTTTACAATAACGCTGCTTTATTCCCAGTCACGCATTTACCCTTAATGCAAGCTTTTACAATAGTGTTGCTTTATTCCCAGTCACTCATTTAGTCTTAATGCAAGATTTTATTCCCAATCAGGCATTTAGTTTCAATACAAGACTTTACCTTAACGTTGCTTTATTCCCAATCATGCATTTAGTTTCAATACAAGATTTTACCATAACGTTGCTTTATTCCCAATAATGCATTTGGTCTTAATGCAAGCTTTTACAATGACGCTGCTTTATTCCCAATCATGCATTTAGTCTTGATGCAAGCTTTTACAATAACGTTGCTTTATTCCCAATCACACATTTAGTCTTAATGCAAGCTTTTACAATAACGTTGCTTTATCCCCAATCATACATTTAGTCTTAATGCAAGCTTTTACAATAACGTTGCTTTATCCCCAATCATGCATTTAGTCTTAATGCAAGGTTTCAAATAACGTTGCTTTATTCCCAATCATGCATTTAGTCTTCACGCAAGCTTTTACAATAACGTTGCTTTATTCCATATCATGCATTTAGTCATAATGCAAGCTTTTACAATAGCGTTGCTTTATTCCCAATCGCGCATTTAGTCTTAATACAAACTTTCGCAATAACGTTGCTCTTGCTTCTCAGTGGGAACGCTTAAAATAACGTTGTTTTATTTCCAGTCATGTATTTATTCTTAATACAAGCATTCGCAATAACGCTGCTCTTGATTCTAAATACAAGCATTTACAATAATGTTCCTATTACTTCTAAATGTAACCATTTACAATAACGCTGCTCTTGATTCTAAATACAAGTATTTACAATAATGTTGTTCTTGCTTCTAAATGCATGCCTTTGCAATAAAGTTGTTCTTGATTCTCAGTGCCATTATTTACAATAACGTCGCTCTTGCTTCTAAATGCAAGCATTTACAATAACGTTGGTCTTGCTTCTAAATTCAAGCATTTACAATAGTGTTCTTACTTCCAAATGTAAGCATTTACAATAACGCTGCTCTTGATTCTAAATGCAAGTACGAGTATTTACAATAATGTTGTTCTTGCTTCTAAATGCATGCCTTTATAGTAACGCTGCTCTTGCTTCTAAATGCAAGCATTTACAATAACGTTGGTCTTGCTTCTAAATTCAAGCATTTACAATAGTGTTCTTACTTCTAAATGTAAGCATTTACAATAACGCTGTTCTTGATTCTAAATGCAAGTACGAGTATTTACAATAATGTTGCTCTTGCTTCTAAATGCATGCCTTTATAGTAACGCTGCTCTTGCTTCTAAATGCAAGCATTTACAATAACGTTGCTCTTGATTCTAAGTGCAGTTATTTACAATAACGTTGCTCTCGATTCTAAGTGCAATTATTTACAATAACGTTGCTCTTGATTCTAAGTGCAATTATTTACAATAACGTTGTTCTTGATTCTAAGTGCAATTATTTACAATAACGTTGCTCTTGATTTTAAGTTCAATTATTTACAATAACGTTGTTCTTGATTCCAAGTGCAATTATTTACAATAACGTTGCTCTTGCTTCTAAATGCAAGCATTTACAATAATGTTGCTCTTACTTCTAAATGTAAGCATTTACAATAATGCTGCTCTTGATTCTAAATATAAGTATTTACAATAATGTAGTTCTTGCTTCTAAATGCATGACTTTACAATAACGATGCTCTTGATTCTAAATGCAGTTATTTACAATAACGTTGCTCTTGATTCTAAGTGCAATTATTTATTTTTAACGTTGCTCTTGATTCTAAGTGCAGTTATTTACAATAACGTTGCTCTTGCTTCTAAATGCAAGCATTCATAATAACGTTGCTCTTGCTTCTAAATGCAAGCATTTACAATAATGTTACTCTTGCTTCTAAATGCAAGCATTTACAGTAACAAAGCTCTTGCTTCTAAATGCAAGCACTTACAGTAACCTTGTTCTTGCTTCTAAATGAAAGCATTTACAGTAACCTTGTTCTTGCTTCTAAATGGAAGCATTTACAGTAACGTTGTTCTTGCTTCTAAATGCAAGCATTTACAATAATGTTGCTCTTGCTTCTCAATGCAAGTATTTACAAAAACTGTGCTTACTTCACAACGCTGGCACTTACAATAACCTTGATCTTACTTCTCAATGGAAGATTTATTTTGATTTTGCTTCTGAATGAAAATATTTACAAAAACGTTGCTCTTGCTTCTTACTGCATTTACATAACATAGCTCTTCCTTCTCACTGCGTTGACAATAACGTTGTTCTTGTTTCTCACTGCATTTACAATAACATTGCTTTTCTTCTCACTGCATTTACAAAAACGTTGTTTTTGCTTCTCACTGCATTTACAATACCGTTGCTCTTGCTTCTCACTACATTTACAATAACGTTGCTCTTGCCTCTCACTACATTTACAATAAAATTGCTTTTGCTTCTAAATGTATTTACAATAACGTTGCTCTTGCTTCTCACTGCATTTACAATAACATTGCTCCTGCTTCTCACTGCCTTTACAAGAACGTTGCTATTGCCTCTTATTGCATTTACAATGAAGTTGTTCTTGCTCCTCAATGTTAAAAATATTGAGTCAAGCAAACTCGAATTCCATGTTTTGATGAGTCCTCCAAGCTCTTCTTTTTAGGCTCTATTTATGTGCGTTCACTCCAGCGCGCGCACACACACACACACACACACACACACACACACACACACACACACATATATATATATATATATATATATATATATATATATATATATATATATATATATATATATAATTTTTATGTTTCTCTAACTAGAACTCAACAAAATATTCTATACAGAAACAAATCTTGAGTTGCATATACAGAAGTCATGCTTATCTCGATTTCTTCTATATAAATAAATTGTTAATCACCATCGATTCCATTTGGAAATTATGATAAAAATGAATGTGAATCGTATTTTTCCGTTTGATAAAATAAAAATGGTTGATGATGAAACTAGCATTTTTCAAACGCCTGTAATTTGAGGAGAACGCTCTTTTTTTCTTTTTTTTTACATTGCATGATGAAATATTTTAACATAGTATCAAATATCAATAACCTTTCAGTTCAAGTACTATGAGTTTACATATGATAATGCGCATTTAATCGTTAAAAAAACGTTTAAAAAAAGGGAGAGAATGTATATATATATTTTTTTTTTATAATTTCAGATTAAAAATATGCAGTTATTAGAGCCTGGATCGTGTGAGATTAGAATAGAACAGCACTGAGAGCTAGTACTTTTAAGGCTCTGAAAAAAAAGTATGATCTTTGGGTGGAGATAATTGTCCAGGTAAGTTTTTCTTTTTTATTTAGAATGATGATTATTAAAAACGAATTACCTCGATAACTAAGAGCCCACAGCTAAATCAGGTGCGAATACAGTTATTCAGCCAATATGATTTAGTCATACACCGTGGAATATATATTTAAAGGTTAAAAATTAAGTCCTCTTGGGCCTCTGTAGGTTCATAGGGCCGGCGCTGAACTCCGGTTTCTTAGACCGATAGCCAGTGGGGGAGAAGCCCCGTTGCCTAAGACACGTGGCCAGTGTGTCGCGCTAGGCCCACTGTTTAACCCCTGAGCTCGAGGGCTGGTACCTATTTTCTGGTTTTTGGACCGCTAGGTTGGCATTGGATACTAAACGATCAAGAATTCTGAAGGGAAGTACACAACTTTTTCATTGACAACACTTCATTTCGGCCATAGCATCACAGAAAATTACATCAAATATATCATAAAAAAAAATCTAACCAATAACAAATCACTAGGCTGTGATACCCTCCTTGCAGAAGTATCAGAATTTTACTATCTAGCATTTAATTATTGCTAGCAGTATCCTGCAATGTTTGTATAATTTATTCTTATCTCCCGAAATCCCTTCTCCAAGCAAAAATACTTTTTTAGGCTTCATTGCTCTAACGGGAGGGCTGGTGTTACAGCAGCATTGGATAGTTCCTCATTGGACGGGTTGGTATCGAAGTTCAAGTAATCAAAATCAAGCTGAAAGATGAAGCTAAACAAGTATCTGCCGTCCAATTTCAATCACAACAGTTTCATCAGATATCAGACAACAAGCATGGATTCAAAGTTATTGACTCAGCCAATATCTGCATCTCTGTACTGAACGAATGACTTAATTAGCGTTTATCGTCAGTGTCGCTTGCGTTCTA
>NC_089752.1:22390500-22393000 GCF_040412425.1 Macrobrachium rosenbergii | reverse complement strand
TGGTTGTCATATAACACCAATAGGTCTTTCAATAAATGGAGTATATACGGATGTACAGTACATGAGACTACATACACAAAATGTATACGTTAAACTACGTTCAGTTTGGTCAGTTTATGGAAGGGTGACCGCCTAGGAACACCAGATGCTGTTAACACTGCTGTTAGACAGTGCCGTTGCTCCGTGTTAGAGACTAGTATTGCATAAGCAGGGTCAGTGGTTTACCGCCCACCACTCGATCCGATTGTACAGTAAATGGATACCAGCGTTAGATGTGACCAAGAAAAGGGCTTAGGCTAGGCAACCTTGTCTATCTATATATCTCTATATGTAAGTGTGTGTATGTATGTATATATATATATATATATATATATATATATAAAAAATAATCTATACAAAAAATGAAATGGAAAGTCTCCATCTGGGAATGACGAGGTATTTAATAAATACTGAAACCTTACACCATATAGCTCGAGGACCATCTACTTTTGACAGGTATGCCTGTATTATTCTCATTTCATCCAGTGTAAACATTCACCTTTGTTTTCTCCCTCTCTTTCGCTATCAGGTTATTTCAGTTTATTACAATATCGAAGGGACGTCGCCCCATTTCTAATTTGACGAGATGCCCCTGTGCGTGTGTGTGTGTGTGTTGTGTGTGTGTGTGTGCGTGTGTGTCCCTCACATATTTCCATTAGCTTCCTCGTCATTTATTTGCTCCCATCGCCGTCACTCAGACCTGCTGTTCCTGTTTCATTCGCGTTACCTTTTGTGCTTCGTTTTCTGTTGTATTTGAGCTTTATCGATAAATCGCATATTGCAAAAGTACTCCGAGATTGTTAAAGGCTTCAAAAATGGAACACGAAATATTTGAAAAAATACACACCTAACTTGACAAGAGAATAGAAAAAATAATTTCTATGCAGTCACCGAAGAACGGTTTTGGTATAAGTTTTTACTGAACTAACAGTAGGAAACACAGTTGCATTAACTTCTATTCCTTGATTGGATGATTGGAAGAAAATTATTCAGAATATATATTTGTAACAGAAGAAAAGAAAATTAAAACTGCAACATATTTGCATCGTTTGTCCGTGACTCAAAAGTGGTTATATGACCTTTGACAAATTTTTTTCTTCGAACTGACGACTTACAATAAATCAAAACTTACATGTTTGCATATGTTATGTGTACAGATATCAGTAAATACACACACACACATTATATAAATACACACACACACATATATATATATCTCTGTGTGTATGTATCAATATTAGATTGACATACAGAAAGCTAGACATTATTTAAAGCGCTCACCTGCCAATTGATCTTCAAGCCTTCCTACACAAAAACATTGGGCATTTACTGAGTTGATGTAAAATTTTCTGTAATATATCATTATGCTCCTCCAATTTTCCCCTAATACTAGGCTTCATATATATATATATATATATATATATATATAATATATATATATATATATATATATATATATTATACATACATACATATATATTATATATATGTATATATATACATATAGGTGTCTGTGCATGTATGTATGTATGCAAGTGTGTGTATCATCATTAGACTAACAGACTGAAATTTAGATGTTGTTTATAACGCCTACCTGGTAACTGATCTTTAAGCCTTACTAGACAAAAAATAATAAACATTTCCTGGATTACTATAAAATTTGCTCTAATATATCATTATCCTCTTCCAGTTTTTCCCTAATACTACGCTTTATTTTACTACAAGTCAAACCCTCCTTGCTTAAAATGCAACTGACTGAAGAGTCTCATTAGTATTTTAAACGACTTCGCTCATTTTGAGGTTATATGCTGGTATTAGAATATTACATTATTTGCAGGAAAATAAAATAACGGATATTAGCTCAATGCTAATAAATCTCTTTTGGGGGTAATTATTTGAGATCAATAAATGACAATGGTCAAATTTGCCAATATTCAAATTTTCATAAATTCACTTGTACATTATTAGTATCCCCAAAGAGACAATACAATCTCAGCCACCTTTTCCAGTTCATCCGAACATACCGCTCATCATCATTCTCACGACATTCCCTTATCATAATTAATATCAATGGACCCATCACTACAAGACATTACCATTGATCCTTTAAGAAACACTCGGCAATTCTTTAAAGAGTTTTACGTACGGTTACATTACATCCACTTCGATGGTGTTCGAAGAAATGTGTTTCCTGGATACGTTTCCCTTAACAACTTGTTATTTTAATGGCACTTGGGGAATAAACTTGGGATATTCAAACGGGCGATTTAACTCCAATGGCTTTGCAAAACTTGTTTCTGGTCACCTTCGATCAAGACTGGGGCATCACGTTTATGTTAGTAATTATCCTTGCGAATATCATAATATTATCCTGTTGCAATGCACAAGGAGAATTCTCCACTTTCTTTTATACAATTCCGGCATTAA
This sequence comes from Macrobrachium rosenbergii, assembly GCF_040412425.1. Taxonomy (NCBI): domain Eukaryota; kingdom Metazoa; phylum Arthropoda; class Malacostraca; order Decapoda; family Palaemonidae; genus Macrobrachium; species Macrobrachium rosenbergii. The sequence goes on along the minus strand of NC_089752.1, from coordinate 22,390,534 downwards.
AGAAATGTTTGCATGTTTGTCCTCCACAGAACAA
>NC_089752.1:22365500-22375500 GCF_040412425.1 Macrobrachium rosenbergii | reverse complement strand
CATATGTATATATATGTATACATATACTGTATATATATGTCTATATATACATACATATATATATATATATATATATATATATATATATATATATATATATATAATATAGATGACAGAAATTGTTAACATCTCATAGTATTATATATATATATATATACAGTATATATATATATATATATATATATACACTATGAGACACTAAAACAAACATAACTTTAATATTTGCGATCATAAATTATTATTATTATTATTATTATTATTATTATTATTACATATTATTATTATTATTATTATTCAGAAACTAAACCATAATCATATAGAACACGCCTAAAGGGGCTATTGACTTGAAATTCCAAGCTTCCAAAGAATATGGTGTTCATTTGAACGAAGTTGTAGAAGGTAATCGGAAATACAGGAATAAGATATTACTTATTAGAAAAGTAATAAGAAATAAATTTATAAATGAATAAATAAATAAATCAAAATTATTAAAATACATGGCGAATTGTTTTAGGGAAATAGTGCATTGCCCCTTTGCTTGAACTTTTGGGGTTATAATTACACAACATCCTCAGGGAGTCTGTTCCACAGCTCGGCGGCAAAATAAGACACGCACATATCGCCTGTGAAACTTCAGAGCCATGATACGGAGGTCAGGATTCCTGGCTGCTAAAGCCTCTACAAGAATTAGAGAGTCACGTCATGAAAGTTCTATGGTCGTGAAACACTTCAGAATCCTTTTCAATTTACAAAATATACAAAACATATAAAAAAGCCTAGTTTTCAATGAGCTTTTTATAATCATGCTGCAGGTACGCAGCCAACATTGTATATAAAAATTTCAGTACGCTACTGTTAGTAGTTTATTGTAAAGCCTCAAATGTCGTTCAACGTCGAATTCACTATACGTTGGGAATGAATTACGCTCAAAGGGAACCATAATTGATAAGCTTCTGCACGGCCAGGATTCGTACCTGGCCCTTTGGTTTAGAAACACGGATTTACTGTCGAATTGTATCAAACTGATCTTTATTTGATGTATGATATGTTCAAGATGGCCTCTCTCTCTCTCTCTCTCTCTGTCATGTAGACATATTTTCTAATGCACAATACTTCTGAATATGGGCTGATTCCACCGACTTAATCTCCGTATTACTGGACTCATTCACATTTGAAATCATGGTAAAAGTCGGACAGGGGTTTTGTAATGTATAAAAGATTGGACAGCAGGGTGTTAGAAGGTGAGGTGAGTTATTTCTATAAAGAAAAATGTGAATTTTATGATCTAAATGCTATCTCTTTGTGGAATCTTCGTTATTGTACAATCAATGTTTTTCTCAAGGGAAGTGAGACAAGGGATCCTATTAAAATACAATCAATGTTTTTCTCAAGGGAAGTGGGACAAGGGATCCTATTAAAATACAATCAATGTTTTTCTCAAGGGAAGTGAGACAAGGGATCCTATTAAAATACAATCAATGTTTTTCTCAAGGGAAGTGGGACAAGGGATCCTATTAAAATAATTATATCGATAGGAAGGCCTTCCAAAAGACCTATTTTACTTTATACAACAGAGAGCATGGCAATTGCAATTAATTAAATTACGGGATGATGAAAGGCAAGAGCCCGTGCAAGTACAAAGCAGGCTTAATCTAGATAGATAGAATTACTCAAAACCTGAGGAATTGGCTGACTAAGTAGTACAGTATTACAGGGATTTTTGTAATGAAAGATATGCCATTCAACAAGTTGCAAGACCTGCCAGTGTGGGGAACATATTCAGTACTAGAACAGAAAAATAAAGCAACTGGAAATAAAACATTACAAAAAACGAAAATAACTGACTCGCGCATTCACCTCACACATCATTTTATCTTTCATTTTCGGTTCCCCCCTCCCCCCCAAAAAAAAAATTGTTAATAAAGCGAATTAATCGTTAAAAGGATTAAAAAAACGGTCATTACCAAACCGTTTTTACATCGCCAACTGTCAACCTCTAATAATTGCCTGTCGATTTCCCGACGCAGGTGACTGAATCATTCATGAACCATCATCATCATCGCTTCGAAGCTCAATTGTCCCGGTCCCGGTGTCAATCTAACTCGAACGAACTCCATTGTATTGTTGCTTCGTAGCTCCGAAGGGTTTTGCTTTGCCAATCAGAGAGAGAGAGAGAGAGAGAGAGAGAGAGAGAGAGAGAGAGAGAGTATAATTCACTTTTCCGAGAGATAGAGAGGGATCACCTTCCGAGAGAGAGAGAGACAGAGAGACAGAGAGTGTGCGTGTGTGTGTGTGTGTGTGTGTGTGTGTGTGTGTGTGTGTGAAGGATTCACTTTCCTCTCACACACACACACACATTGAATGATTCATTTTTCCGAGAGACTGAGAAGGCTCACTTTCCCGAGAGAGCGAGTGTTAGTGTGTGAGGTGAAGATTAACTCCTTTGAGAGAGAGAGAGAGAGAGAGAGAGAGAGAGAGAGAGAGAGAGAGAGAGAGAGAATCATTCACTTTTCAAAGAGACAGAGACGAATCACTTTCCCGAGAGTGTGAGGGGTTCACTTTCCTCTGAGAGAGAGAGAGAGAGAGAGAGAGAGAGAGAGAGAGAGAGAGACTCGACTTGTTCATTCCGAAACAGCTGTCTGAATCGAGTTCGGGGCCACATGGCCGTTAGAAAAGCTCATTGCATTGCTAATCCTTGCAACTTTTTGAATGGTTCGATTCAAATGACCGTTTCGGTAATACATGGGAGCAATCATTTCCGGGAATGGATTCCAGCTATCTCATACATTCTGGATAAAATTCAATCGGCTATGAAGTAAGTTTTATTGGTGGCAGTTTTTTGAAATACAAAAGGCAAATTCCATAAAATAGTTGTTGTTCTGCATGTGGATTGCTCGCCATTGAGCCGCGCTTCTGTGATGGTTCCCGGGCCGGGAAGGAGAAAGGGCACAGCTTTAAAGCAAACCGTTTAGCCGTCGATTTCCGTTACAAAATATACTTCAAAAACGACTCTTTCGCGGTACTCACCTGGGTCAATTGTATTTCCCCCTTTTTTTTTTTCAAAACACAATGGGGCTGATTTAAATAAGTGCACCGACTATCGGAACAAAGTAATACTTTTTCCTGCTGAGATACGAATTCATTTGGACAAATGTGGAAAAGGTAACAAAACCAACAGTCACGCTGACCGGTCTATAAAAGCGCACACACATTTATCTAGCTATCCGTCTATGCACACATAAATAAATACTAATAAAAGTAAACCCTATTCCTGTAACAAAATCTACCATACAATCCATGTTCGACTCCCCGACCGGCCAATGAAGAATTAGAGGAATTTATTTCTGGTGATAGAAATTCATTTCCCGTCATAATGTAGTTCGGATTCCTACAATAAGATGTGGAATCCCGTTGCTAGGTAACCAGTTGGTTCTTAGCCATCAAAATAAATCTAATCCTTCAGGCCAGCCCTAGGAGGCTGTTAATCAGCTCCAGTGGTCTGGTTAAACTAAGATATACTTCTTCATACAATCCATAGCTTAAGAACAGCAAGATAATCCAGGCAGTGGATTCCAATTATTTTTCAGCAAGTCGTCTAAAGGCATCAGGAGTAAACAGAAATAATTACCTAATTATTGCTTAATTACTAAAAAATCAATCTTTTTCAAAGACCACCGATTAACTGAAAACGTGCGACCTCTCCCACATGAATCTCAAAGGTAGAAAACAAAAACTGTCCATTTCCGTGCCTGCAACGAGTGTCAAGTCAAAACAACTAAAAAATAAAAACAAGTACAATATACGTCGAAGTTTCTTCTGCGTAACCGAGTTTTCTGTACAGCGTATAACGCTGTATGAAACTCTCAGCTACGACCGGGCAACGCTCAGTTCCTCCACAGATGAGGTCAAGTGAAGGTGCGTCGACGACGCCTCCAGAAAGCGCAGCCAGACGTACAATCCATGGCTGAATTTAACCTTAAATAAAATAAAAACTATTTAGGCTAGAAGGCTGCAATTTGGTATGTTTGATGACTGGAGGATGGATGATCAAAATTTCCATTTGCAGTCCTCTAGCCCCAGTAGTTTTTAAGATTTGAGGGGGGACAGAAAAAGTGCGGACGGACAGACAAAGCCGTCACAATATGACAATCACAGTGCGATCGATGAGCTAATTGGAAGGAGGTCAGGGAGTTCCTTTCCCTCAAACTCAGAAATTCCAAACAAAATCCCATAACGTGCGCGACAAAAACAAACAAGAACAGGAAATCAAATAAAGGAGAAAGGGCAGGAACTAAAAAAGAAAACTCACCGATTCTAATAAAAAGTGTAAGTGACAGTTAGAGAGGAAGCATTTGGAAATAACTAAGTGGACGCCGATAAAAGAAATGGGAAATTGTCTGTAATGAAGACTTCAAGAGAGAAGAGAGAGAGAGAGAGAGAGAGAGAGAGAGCAAGGCATATTTGAACTGACTAGAATGCACTCCGATGAGTTAATGGGAAACTGTCAGTAATAACCAAACATCTCAGAATGAGAGAGAGAGAGAGAGAGAGAGAGCTCTTACGAGGAAAGATGAACTTGTGCGTCATGAAAAACTTCCCAAACCGGGAATTCGCATTGAAACTAATGAAGTGGTAGGAAGCAAGAAGATTAGAGAGAGAGAGAGAGAGAGAGAGAGAGAGAGAGAGAGAGAGAGAGAGAGACTCGAAATGACCAGAGTGAACTCTCGAACAGGAAATATAAACTCGTCCGTAATCAAAGACTTCAGAAATCGAGGAAACGGTCTGGGGACGGTGGGTGACCATTGCGAGGTCAGCCAGACATCAGTAAAACAATGCAGCGGAGTCGACAGGAGAAACAGGAGGGTTGGACACAAAGAAGTAATAAGGACAAATGAAGCTATTAAGACGAAGGAGAGGGAATCTCAGTTGAAATCTCTCTCTCTCTCTCTCTCTCTCTCTCTCTCTCTCTCTCTCTCTCTCTCTCTCTCTCCCTAGATATTGATGCACCAAATTCACGCGTCTTGTGGGGCAAGGTAATATACCTTGCGAACATGACGTTAAAATGTTTACGGTGAAAGAAAAGGTCGCTGACGATATTACGGACTGGCCATCTCTCTCTCTCTCTCTCTCTCTCTCTCTACCTGTCCTCATCCTGTCCCACACTATCATCGTCCCGGACAAAAAACATGCATCATAGTATCTATATTCAAAAGAGAAAAATCTATTTCGTGAACCTAATGGATTCTCAAAAAAGACGTATATATTTTCACTTACCAGAACACTGAAAGAAAAATATTTTGAAAATATGTGTTTGCGCTAGAAAGTTAGAAGGACGAATGACAACAGTAACTTTTGGACGCTATCTGAATCTCACATTCTCTGACATCGAAGAGAGAGAGAGAGAGAGAGAGAGAGAGAGAGAGAGAGAGAGAGAGCTTTATTTAATTCAGTGTTAAGTGTACAAGGCGCAACCAAATGATGAGCAACAACGCATAAAAATCACTGAACCGACTTCGCTCCACCAGCCGAGTTCATCATATTCTTGTGGGTGACGAAATACAGGTCAAGAACGAAAACTGATCGGGCAACGGAGAAGTAATTGGAAAATCTTTGTTAAAGTCATTAAAGTGAAACAGCCCTCGAATAAAGAAAGTTATGAATGAGATAATGAATTATGCAAGACCGATGAGCGGACGATAAGGAAATCTATTATTCGGGGGAAATGGCATCTCATTTATGTGCAGATAATGAGCAACAAAGAAGAAATTAAATGCGTTGGTGGTTTCAGATAAACGTCAAGTGGAAAGTTAATTAACTGGATGAAAGAGACGGTGCAAAGTTTGTAGAGCTGAAAATCTTTCTTGTTGGGGAATAAAGCACACACGCGTGCGCGCGCACACACATACACATACACACACACACACAACACACACACACACACATATATATGTGTGTGTGTGTGTGTGTATATATTAGCCAATATGAGACAAAATACAACAGCACTAGGGCTCCTGATTGCATTCAAAAGAAAAGGTTTAATATCGTCTTGCTACCTGACTGAAAGTCGAGGTTACAGAACTTGTGAGTTTTAAAAACCAGAATAGCTGGCAGTAGAGTACTGGCATTTAGTGTGTAGTAGACTGAAATTCCTAATAAAATTCACGCAACAAACTGTAGAGCTACCAACATAAGCGATGGTACCTTATCGAATCATTAACACCAATTTTATTCCTCCTGACGAATCTCTGCTTCTTAATCACACTACTTCGGCAGGGCATTCTTATCTCTGAAGACATTAACAGGGCCAGATTACTCTTTTCTTGCCCAAGAAGTCTACCCTTCCCTCATTTACTCAGCGGAGATCAGCAATACTTGTGCTGACGGCTCAGTTACGTTTTCCTTGGTTCTCTAAATCTCTAATCTTTCAAGAGATAAGTCTAAGCCTTTCCCCTTCCGATTCCTGATTCACAAGAGGTGAGTAATACGCGTTGGTAGACCAGTCGCTCTTTGCTAAAAACACAGGGCATACTAACTTGTAAACAAGAGCAAAGAATGCCATTGAAAGTAATGGTAATGGAAGTTACAGCACATTAAGCTAGTTACGAACTGTGGAAAACCATGCATTACCACAGCATCTGCCAATCTATCTACATATGACCATATGTGGATATGTTAGCACATAGGCCTATGTAACATTAAACTAAACCACAGCTTTATTTAAAATTTGGAAAAATATAAACCATCCACGAACAAATTTTTTTCCATGCAGATCGTATCTATGATATTTTGGCTAAGCCCATGGCCAATTCAGTTAAAAAAAAATCAGAATGACGTAGAATCATGATTTCACAATCAATGCTATTAAAATGCAATCAATAACATCCCATGCTGGCTAGATATACCCGAGCATTGCAGGACAGGTTATCAACGCATGACATATTATATATAACAATATAGTACTCACATAGTAATTCTTAAATTTATATATACATATATATATATATATATATATATATATATATATATATATATATAAATTTATATATATATATATATATATATATATATATATATATATATATATATATATATATATATATATATATATATATATATATATATATATATATATATATATATATACATATATCTATATACACAATATATATATATATATATATATATATATATATATATATATATATATATATATATATATATATATATATATATATATATATTATATATATATAAATTTCTGACTCACGTCGGGATCAGACCAGGTCTCTCAGGTGGAAAGCTTAAGGGCGTTATCCACTGGGCCATACAAGTCTAAAGAAGTTGGAACCTGAGAGCAGCTGCACGCAAAGGAATTACCTGGGCAAGCTAACTGCTTGCATACCAGCCAGTTTTCCCAACTTCCCGACTCAGCAATGACCCAATAGACAACATTTCATTCGAATTATCCCTGGGTTCGATCCCGACGTGAGTCAGAAATTTATTTCTGTTCCACACGTGATTGTGTGTTGATGATTTCTATATATATATATATATATATATATATATATATATATATATATATATATATATATATATATATATATATATATATATATATATATATATATATATATATATACAACACATGCCTACATTATCCTTCAGAAAATATGCAATACATATGCCAGTATTGTTTTTAATGAAGACATACATTTCATTATATCACTAATGTATTAGTTAAAGTGTGAAAGAGGCTTCCTTTCATTTCAGAAAAGAAATGATTTTCCACAACGCTTACAAAGGTTCTAGCTCTAGCTAATTACGATTTTTTTAAACGAGAACATTGGATTTAGTGAAAACTCGAAAGTACGTTGAACTATATTTTATCATGTGACTGTTATGATCTTTTGAAATATAATTTTTTCAAGCGGGTATCCTTGAATTTTTCGGCCACTCTCACGATGCAAATAATTGACCACTCCAGCACTTATTGAAGTTATCTCTATGAACAAAGCAGAGTATCTGTCACACTTCCTGTCTTAAGAAATGGTTTTGGAAACGGGAAAAGGTCAGGTCGGCAACGTGACCTCGTGCTAATACTGGGAATGCGGCCTGCGGGTTCGAATCCTGCTACCGGACATCAGAAATACTTCATATTTCTTGCATTTGGATCTGAGGCTTTGTAGGGACAAGCATATCTAAAATGTGTGCAGGATTCGAGAAGTTAAGAGGGCATTGTGGCTATTGCAATTATATTGATATGAGCTTGATGGCGCGCACTAAGCTGCGCTGGAACCCAGCACTGCCCGTCATGTCTCCCCTACCCTCCCGATCCCCTACCTACTCAGCAACAACCCGGGGCGGACAAACAGGTTTTCAGAAGGAGGGTGGATGTGTCATGTCTCCCCTACCTTCCTGATCTCCTACCTACTCCTCCCCCATCCGGTCGGACAAACAGGTTTGCAGAAGGAGGGTGGATGTGTCACGTCTCCCCTATCCTCCCGATCCCCTAACTACCCGGCCCCCATCCGGGGCGGGCAAACAAGATCCACTCGGATTTTATATGAATGTAGATAGATGTTGGGCCTTATGAAGTCTACGGTCCTAGCCATCCCGATTTCACTGATTCACGGCCAAAAAATAAGTCTCAGAATTGTCGAATTATAATCTCGACGCGGCAAGAAACAACCATGGAAGCTGTGATACATTGCACTTCCGCCTAAAGAAAAAGTTGTATATGTGTAAAAATATGCTTATAGATAACTATAGCAGTTTGGACACACCGGCATACACACGCGCGCACACACACACACACGCAAATTTCCCCAAATATAAGTACAGTATTTAAAATATGGTGATAAAAAGAGAGAATCTTAACACAAAGAATAATGATGTAGTGAAAATAACGAACTCTGCTGGTTGTACCAAAGGATGTATATATCCCACGCAATTCATGCAACAAATTCTACTTTGGTCAAACTGGAAAATTATTGGAAAAGAGAACTGACGTGCATAAAAAAAACTGTGGTATAAAATGAATGATAGTGAAATTTTCATTTATATTTGGAAAAAAAATCTTGCTGTAAACTATACAGGCGCTAGAGAGCTGATTTATTCTAATAACAAATAGGAAAAAATAAAATTTTGTTAAGTCTTATAAAATAAAATTTTGTTAAGCTATGGTCATACTAAGGAAATTATTATAAAAGTGGATTAAACGGAATAAAAATATGTAGCAGTATAACAGTGCAATTTACCTTTACATTAAGAAAACAGGCTAATAACATTAGAGGTGCCGTAATGTTGATTCTAATATATTTTGAAAAAAAAAAAGTTTACTATTACATAAAGAAGGATTTGATAAGAATATGAATATCAGTGTGAATATCATTGTATAAATATCACTACATAAAATAGATAGACTATACTCAGATTTCAATGAGTTTATTACTCTGGTTCAAATGCAATTTACCTTTACATTAAGAAAAAAGGCTAATAACCTTAGAGGTGCCGTAATGTTGATTCTAATATATTTGGAATAAAAAAGTTTACTATTACATAAAGAAGGATTTGATAAGAATATAAATATCAGCCTGAATATCAATGTATAAATATCACTACATAAAATGGATAGACTATATTCAGATTTCAATGAGTGTATTACTATGGTTCAAATGACATAATAACGATATGCCTGTAATTTTCCACTAAGAAATAGTCGGTCAAGTGTCCTTTGAAGAAAAAACTATTCGTGTATTGCACGCCTACTCTTTGTCAAAGATGTGGATGACTCCACCTTTCCTGTGTCAACATTTTAACCATTTCTATGTTCGTTTATGCTGTGCTTTCATGCCAGCGTGTACAATGTTAATTTCTGCTAAATAGCAGTCATTTGTGAAAGTGTCTGAGCAATACGGAAACGCGTAGGATTCATACTTGTTTTCCCTAAGATATTTTGCATTTAATCTCAACGTCATCCCGTGAGTTAATAATAAGACGG
>NC_089752.1:22350500-22360500 GCF_040412425.1 Macrobrachium rosenbergii | reverse complement strand
GACAACGCTATCTTTTCCACTCAAGAATAAAGTGAATATGGGGTATTTTAACCGAATATTCTATTCTCGAGTTCAAATAATTATCATAGGTTTAATGACCATAAGCCAGTGCTATCATACAAACTCAGAGTAGAGGCTTTTAATGGAAACATCTATACAGGTTGAAGTCAAACACACCTATACATGCATACATACAAACATTTTATCTCTCTCTCTCTCTCTCACACACACACACACACACGCACACACACAGAGGACCTCAGCAATACGGAAGTTTCAAAAGAGGAATTCTTTAGACCTTCCCGTAATAAGATCTCTGTGAAAAATATTAACTTTGTACATAGTGAATTTGTGTTATATAGATATATACATAAGTGTATACACACACACACACACACACACACACACACACACACACACACACACACACACACACACACACATATATATATATATATATATATATATATATATATATATATATATATATAATATACATAAATAATATATATATATATATATATATATATATATATATATATATATATATATACATAAATAATATATATATAGATAATATATATATATATATATATATATATATATATATATATATATATATATATATAATATAACTATATATATATATATATATATATATATATATATATATATATTTTATATATATATATATATATATATATATATATATATATATATATATATATATATTATATATATATATATATATATATATATATATATGTGTGTGTGTGTGTGTGTAATAACTATGTGTATCAATAATAATGTGTATTATGTGTGGTAATAGGTTAGTGTGTGTGTCTATGCATGGCTAGCGCAAATGAACCAGGACTAATGAACAGCACAGCATCATCCGATTAACTTGTGATTTCCTTTGCAATTGAGGCCCCTCCCACAGGCCAAAGATAAAGGGCTGAGCATAAAACTTAGCATATCCGTGATGGCAGAACATCGCTCGTTCCGCAGCGGCCACGGGTAATACATTATGCGGTCGCCGTACCAAATGACAGAGAATAATGCATGAATTATGCGTGAACGTCACTGGAATTAAGTTCAGACTTTACAGAAGAAAAAAAAAATGAAACATTATTACCCGGCGTGTGATATGCATGTGTATGATCTAATGGGTTTCCGACACTTTCCTTTTTTAATAGTGGCACAGTTTTGAAGGAATACACAACAGCATATAGCTTCAAAGAACTGGATATACCAGTATACATCTATTTTTTTACCTCTTTATCTACTAGATATATATATATATATATATATATATATATATATATATATATATATATATATATATAATATATATATATATATATATATATATATATATATATATATATAATATATACATATATATATATATATATATATATATATATATATATATATATATATATATATATATATACTCGTATGTATGTATATATATGTATGTTATATTATATATATATAGATATATATAAATATATATAATATATATACATATATATATATATATATATATATATATATATATATATATATATATATATATATATATATATATATATATATATATATATATATATAACTATATATATAGGTATTATTTTATAAGTTGCCAATACATGATATGAAATTGTAACCAACATTTTTGAAAAGAGCTCTTCATTCTCGTTATTTTGAACCCCATAAACAATATGCGCAAATGACAAATGAAAAAAAAATTAATCAAATTACGACTTATAAGGTAAGACAATACTGGACGCCCGCCCCCACCCCCCCATGGCTAATACGGTAAAATTGTAACCAGTAAACACCCCTACTGTAGGTTACGTTAGGTTGGTATTGCTATGTTCTTTTAGTGTCCTATCATTTTCTAGCCAGTTTGCATAGAAAAACCCAAAAATGGTTTTCATGCAAAATAGCTAACTAGAGTCTTAATAGCAACAAAAATTTTACCTATATATGTGCATATATATATATATATATATATATATATATATATATATATATATATATATATATGCATATATACATATACACACACACACACACACACACACACACACACACACACATATATATATATATATATACATATATACATACATACAGTTCCTACTGAAGCAATAAGTGGAGGTATATTACTTGGGGAATTCAAAATCTAAAAAAAAAAGATTCCACGCGATGAACACACAAAGGGATTAAAAATTTTGGGGCAAAACAAAAGAAACAACAAAAATAAACCTGTATCAAAGAAAAGGAAGGTGCCAGGCCGGAAAAAGCAAAAAATACCCCAACAAAGACAAACACGAAATGAGAAACAAAAAAAATGAACACAAAAACTCCCCCAAAAACGGAAAAAAAAAATTGTAACAAAGGATGAAAGAAACTCAGAGAATTGAGACTCAGCATTCCAAATGACAACTTGCTGGTATCTGTTTGTATTATTATATATATATATATATATATATATATATATATATATATATATATATATATATATATATATATATATATATATATATATATATATATGCAGTAAGCTACAAACGTCCTTTAATATCCAACTCGCTCTACCTCGGAAATAATATAAAATATTTTCATATATGTTACCGAAGGGGAATTTTTAGTTGATAATAAGTTCGTCGTCCCGTGGGCTCGAACCAACGAAAGACAAGAACTCAGGACTACAGTGGACGCCTTTACCCACACGGCCAACAAGTGAGGTATAAGTTGATATCGGCTCCCATCTACAAATCCCCGTCGAACTCAGGTATTTGTATTTAGAGTCTATATCAAGCCACCTCTGCCATGCTGACCATGTAGTGCGTTTGTCGCACGCAACCATATTATGACTTTTTATCACATCACCGTGATTCATATACAAGCAATAAGCTACAAACGTCCTTTAATATCCAATTCGCTCTACCTCGGAAATAATATATTGAATCACGGTGTCAGGCAGTAACCTAATTTTAAAGTAAATTCTCATTGTTTTGCCTTTTCGCACTGATGGCTTTAATTTTTCTATTGTTTGCAATTTTGTAAAACTAAGTTAAGTTAGGTATTTTGCTGTTGGTTTTTATGTTAATTTATATTCTGGTTAAATGTAGGGTTAATTTGCTTTGGTTGAAGGTTAAGTTTTGTGGCGCCATCTATTGAGTGCAGTTTTAAGTGCGGCCTTCCTCAGTGCTTTGCTTCCTTGCCAAATTTGTAACTCTGTTTTATTTTCTTTGTGGTGACTGGGGCGTTGTAAGGAGAGGTGACTTGTGGCTCTCTAAAGTATTCTCAGGAGTCCTAGTTCAAGGCCGTTGAGACTCTGGAGCTGCTGATCTGTCTGCTGTAAGTGGATTATATATACATATCTTCCCTATTGTGAAGATTTCTCCCTTGTTCTCAGAGAACAACAATCTGCTGTTATAGAGCTGCTTCTTAATGTGAAAGCAGTTATGCTTATATGGAGCTACATGTGGGAGTACGACGTGCAACTGTGATTTTAAGTGACCTACTGGCTTAATCTTGACGTTGGCAGTTGTGTGTACATCTGGGCTCAGAGCCTTTTTCGTCTTTTATGGATGTATCCACTGTATCAGCACCAGAGTGGCCTTGTTGGAGCAAGTAGGGGTGTCTTCTCTCAGGTAAGGGAGGAACATCTCTGTATATTTGGCGTGAGCTGTGGGCTAAAGTGTTAATATCCACCAACTGTTTTGAAGGGCAGTTCTTCTGATGAGAGTGACGTTCTGTGGCAGTATTTGTTGAGTGGTATACAGACTCATCTGCATTAGTACTGGTCTGTGTCAACGTACCAAAACATTGTATCTTCAGCTACACCTTAAACAGGGTGTAATTATAGTCTTCAAGTGTGTGTTTGATAGTATATTTATTTATTATGAAAACTGTCCAAGGTATAATGCGAGACTGAGTGTCATGAGTGTATAGATTAATATTAAGGTTTAGATTTTTATATCATAGGTAGGATTATTATTTCTTTTGTATGTCCTTCCACTTCTTTCCTTTCTATTTAGTAATAGGTTAGCGTGGTGGGTAATTTTTGGGTCCCTATTAAAGATGGAATTTGGTTTCTGCACTATGGTAGGGTTTAGCTTTAGTTATAGGTGACTCTTGGAGTTATTTGATGGCATTTTGTACTTTAGCAATTTATTACTTTTTGAGCCATCAGTGTTTGTGCATTTATTGTGTAATAAATATTGTGAAATTTTTGCCTATATGTCTTTCTGGTTTTCCTCCTTTTCCCTACTGATTTGTGTTTGTCACTGGATTTGAGACTAAAATAAAAGAACCCGTTATGGCTTCCTCCTAGAGAGAGTTCGTAACACACGGTGATGTGATAAAAAGTCATAATATGGTTGCGTGCGACAAACGCACTACATGGTCAGCATGGCAGAGGTGGCTTGATATAGACTCTAAATACAAATACCTGAGTTCGACGGGGATTTTAGATGGAAGCCGATATCAACTTATACCTCACTTGTTGGCCATTAATGGTAAAAACGTCCACTGTAGTCCTGAGTTCTTGTCTTTCGTTGGTTTTCGAGCCCACGGGACGACAGACTTATTATTAACTGAAAAATTCCCCTTCAGTAACATATATGAAACTATATTATTTCCGAGGTAGAATAATTGGATATTAAAGGACGTTATATACTGCTTTACAGTGATGTGATAAAAAAGTCATATATATATATATATATATATATATATATATATATATATATATAATATATATCTATATATATATATATATATATATATATATATAATCCTTTATGAACTGTTGGCTACAAGGATACATAACAAGGACAGAAAACTAGCTCGAAACTGTGAAATCGTTCTGTGGTACAACCATTCGAAACTTAGTAGACCCAACATGCATTAACACCTTAAAACATGTATTATCATTGACAAGAACAGTCCGAGAATAGATAGAGAAAAAAATTAAACAAATAGAGAAAGGATAGAACATGAACGAATAAAAAAAATTACCTGATTAATCCTTTTTGTACGTTGAATACGTTTTTTCTATTACATCCGTCAGTAGAATTAATATCTGGCAGTAACAAATTTTAAAATATTATTTAGCGACGTAATGAATTCTTGTTCTCTTGCTACATTTCAGTACGGATGAATATGCGTATTCATTTTCATTATATTTTGAGTTTAATCAAGTGATGGAACTACTGAAATTCCCACCATATGCCAATTTCTTTCTTTTTTCGCGGTATTCTTTAGTACCACTCAGTCAGTGAAATTATTCTATGTTCTACTACTCCGTTTGATTTTCAGTTACATTTACCTTCGAAAGGTAAAACACTCGTGTATTACACGTTCACATTAATAGGATATCAATGACGTTGAAGGAGTTACAACGCGGATAAGTAAATGAACCCTCATCTTTTACTTTCACTTGTTTAGGAATCTAATTGCTATGGTATTCTGTAGTAATCCACAGAGTGAAATGTGTAAATAGCAGTCTAGGCGAATGGCTTCATTTTTCCCATATGATGTTTTCTGACCATTTTAACATAAAGTTCCTCGTTGGACGAGTCGGTAGAGTCGTCGGCTAGCACTCTGCTAAGGCCCGAGTTCAAGTCTCCGGCCAGCCAATGAAGAATTAGAGGAATTTATTTCTGTTGATAGAAATTCATTTCTCAGTCTAATGTGGTTCGGATTCCACAATATATTCATGTAATTCTCGTTGCTAGGTAACCAGTTGGTTCTTGGCTACGTAAAATAATCTAAATCCTTCGAGCCAGCCTAGAGTGTTAATCAGCTCAGTGGTCGTTTAACGAATACTTAACTTTTCTTGACAGAAGAAGCCATTTCACCGATGCACTGTTATTTGAACATGAGCTACATACTACGAGTATACCAGGTTGCTTTTGCTCATTTTCAGTTTTCTGTAAAAGCTGACTATTGAGATGGCTATTTGTCTGTCTTTCAGCACTTTTTCTGTCCGCCCTTAAACCACACACAGGCTAGAGGGCGCAGGTGGTATATTGATCATCACACTCAGATCATCAAACATGCAAATTGCGGCCAAATCTATCACAGTAATTTATTTGATTGGAGTTAAAGTTAGCCATGATCGTGCGTCTGGCACCGCTTTAAGTGCCAACAACACAGGCCACCACCTGTGTTGGCTGAAAGTTTCATGGGCCGCGGCTGAGAGTTTCATGCAGCAGCATACGCTGTACAGAAAACTCGATTGCGCCGAAGAAACTTCGAGCATTTTTTACTTGTTCTTGGTTTAGAAAAGATTGTTGAAGGGAAACAGAGTGACTTCATTTCAATTTGAGCCTTTTCTGCTTTGCTACCCTTTCTATGTTATCCTTGCTGGATTGAAACTTTCAAACACAAAATTCCTAAGTAAATAATTTATTATAAATGTTTAAAGATAACAGTTTTTTTAAATAAGTTTGGGCATTATTGTACATTACATCAATCACCTGCAATGACTTGCAAGCACCTTCAGGTAATTTTGAATATCTCGTGAATGCTTTGTGATTTTCCGCGTGTGTGTATGTATATATTATACACATATATATATATATACATATATATATATATATATATATATATATATGTGTGTGTGTGTGTGTGTGTGTGTGTTCGTTATATAATATGTATTTCTCGTAATAAGCGTTGGTAGAAAACCAAACATGCTTAATATGTAAAGCCTGATTCGAGTACAGCCCTCTTTAGTAGAATGTTTACTTAGTATCAGTCTTTTCATCCCACAACAAAAGACTAATCCCTGCCACACAAAGTTACACTGACGTCTTTCTTTCCCCGTAGGGGGTGTACCGCCGTCAGTGCACCACATACGCTACACGGTAAGTATTACCTAAGGATCTTTGCATCGTCCCTGCGGCCACTAGCTGCAACCTCTTTCACTCCTTTTGCTCTACCATCGTTCACATTCTCTTCCGTCTTACTTTCAAATCTCTCCTGACTGTTGTTTTAACATTATTTTCAGAGGTGAATCACGTCATAGGTCGTCGCGCTTGTTTAGTCTACATTTTATATTCCAGTTCAATGTCTATTTTCCAAGATCTCCAGCTATTCTTGATGTAGGCCAAACTATTGCAATATTTCTTCCATATCATCCAAACAGCAGTTGCTCACTCTCCTCATCCTTCCCAAGATTTCTCAGTTACCCATTCTGTTCATATATTCTACTGTCCTCCATTCTCTACACGTACCAAACCCTATGCAACCCTCTTACCACATCTTTGTGTTTCTACATTTCTAAACTATTTATAAATATATATATATATATATATATATATATATATATACATATATATATGTGCGTGTATGTGTGCGCGCGCGCCTCACCACATAAGCTGATAACAGTAGAAAGTAAAAAAAGAAAATTAAAGATTAAACAGTTTGTCGGCCAACAAAAAAGACTGGTCACATGCTGTACCTCGCCTAAAAATCAAAATCCTGAAATCAAATGAAAGTTATTGCAAATAATCACGTCACATTCATAATTAAAACTCAAATGAATACAGAACAGTAGGAAATTTAAGAGATTTACCCATAAATATGTAACATAATTCTAAATGTTAGAGCCGGGTAAAATAATAGTACCAGCCAAAAGCACAGCAATAGTAATTAATATCAATTGTTGATGTTGAAAAATAATTATTAGTTCATGAATCACTAACTGTAAATAATTAGTGGAGAGAGAGAGAGAGAGAGAGATGTTTGATAAGTATTGTCAAATAACATTTATCATATACTGCCAGATTCTTCGTTACCAATGTACATGTAAGTGATATTAGGTTATGGGAGTACATTAAATGATGTATATACACACATATATATACACGCATTTATAAAACAATGTATATAATATATATATATATATATATAAGTACAACAAGTGCGTTTGGCTCATATATTCAGGATGACCATATAAAAAACAGACTTAAGACTATATATATATATATATATATGTCCAACAGAAAGTAATGTTCAGTTCATATATTCGAGATCACCAAATACAAACTAAAACAGACTTAATCCAGTACTGGTTATAATCAATTTCCATCACTCTGATCAAACAAAGGCAAACTCACAGTAGCTTCTGGTTATAAATTATATTTATGGATGAAAAATGTTATCAATTCTTTCCCTTTACAGATCACAATAGTTACATGACAGCCACAGTGATAACTTGCTGCCTCTAAGAAAGGAATACTGTAAATCATGAGCCATTATCCCATGAACCTAAAAGGAACAAAGGAGCTTGCAAAGCTCCTCAGAAAGCTTTTCTTTAAGCTTTGGCAGGAAGCTCCTTTTAAACCTTTCCTTTAAGCTTTAGCAGGAAGCTCCTTTTAAAACTTTCCTTTAAGGTTTGGCAGGAAAATCCTCCTAAAGCTTTCCTCTAAGCTTTGGCAGGATGCTCCTCCTAAAGCTTTCCTTTAAGCTTTAGTAGGAAGCTTCACTCAAAGCTTTTTTTAAGCTTTGACAGGAAGCTCCTCTCAAAACTTTTTTTAAGCTTTGGCAAGAAGCTCCTCTTAAAGCTCTCTATCAAGCTTTGGCAGGAAGCTCCTCTTAAAGCTTTCCTTTAAGCTTCGGCAGGAAGCTCCTCTTAAAACTTTCTACTTAACTTTGGCAGGAAGCTCCTCTTAAAGCTTTCCTTTAAGCATTAGCAGGAAACTTCTCTCAAAGCTTTCCTTTAAGCTTTTGGCAGGTAGCTCCTCTTAAAGCTTTCCTTTAAATTATGGCAGGAAGCTCCTCTTAAAGCTTTCCTTAAAGCTTTGGCAGGAAGCTCCTCTGAAAACTTTCCTATAAGCTTTGGCAGGAAGCTCCTCTGAAAGCTTTCCTTTAAGCTTTGGCAGGAAGCTCCTCATAATGCTTTCCTTTGATCTTTGGCAGGAAGCTCCTCTTAAAGTTTTCCTTTAAAGGAAGGAAACTCCTCATAATGCTTTCCATTAAGCTTTGGCAGGAAGCTCCTCATAAAGCTTTTCTTTAAGCTTTGCTAGGAAGCTCCTCTGAAAGCTTTCCTTTAAGCTTTGGCAGGAAGCTCCTCTTAAAGCTTTCCTCTAAACTTTGGCAGGAATCATCTTGAAGCTTTCCTTCAAAGGATGGAAGCTCCTCTTAAAGCTTTCCTTTAAAAGAAGGAAGCTCCCCTCAAAACTTTCCTTTAAAGGAAGGAAGCTCCTCTTAAAGCTTTCCTTTAAAGGAAGGAAGCACCTCTTAAAGCTTTCCTTTACAGGAAGGAAGCTCCTCTTAAAGCTTTCCTTTAAAAAAGGAAGCTCCTCTTAAAGCTTTCCTTTAAAGGAAGGAATCTCCCCTTAAAACTTTCCTTTAAAGGAAGGAAGCTCCTCTTAAAGCTTTCCTTTAAAGGAAGGCTCCTCTTAAGGCTTTCCCATTCCAGGGGGGCTCCTCTTAAAGCTTTCCTTCAAAAGATGGAAGCTCCTCTTAAAGCTTTCCTTTAAAGGAAGAAAGCTCCTCTTACAGCTTTCCTTTAAAGGAAGGAAGCCCCTCTTAAAACTTTCCTTTAAAGGAAGGAACCTCCTCTTAAAGCTCTCCTTCAAAGGAAGGCACCTCCTCTTAAAGGTTTCCTTCAAAGGAAGGATGCTCCTCTTAAAACTTTCCTTCAAAGGAAGGATGCTCCTCTTAAAACTTTCCTTTCAAGGAAGGAAGCTCATCTTAAAGCTTTCCTTTAAAGGAAGGAAGCTCCCCTTAAATCTTTCCTTCAAAGGAAGGAAGCTCCTCTTAAAGCTTTCCTTTGAAGGAAGAAAGCTCCTCTTAAAGCTTTCCTTTAAAGGAAGGAAGCTCCTCTTAAAGCTTTTCTTTAAAGGAAGAAAGCTCCTCTTAAAGCTTTCCTTTAAAGGAAGGAAGCTCCTCTTAAAGCTTTCCTTTGAAGGAAGAAAGCTCCTCTTAAAGCTTTCCTTTAAAGGAAGAAAGCTTCTCTTAAAGCTTTCCTTTA
>NC_089752.1:22325500-22345500 GCF_040412425.1 Macrobrachium rosenbergii | reverse complement strand
TCCTGCCTTTTCTAAAACCAACTTGTTCATCCCTTGGGATTTTTTTCCTGTAAATTTCTTTCTGCAGCCTATTGGGAATAACCATAATGAATAATTTCACTGCAATCAACGAAACTGCAATACTTCTATATTCAACACGTTCACAAAGGTTGCCTTTCTTCTGTACCTTGTTGTGATTTTAAAGTCTAAACTATTGGGCTTTGTTTCCTCATTCCATTTTCTGCAATATATATATATATATATATATATATATATATATATATATATATATATATATATATATATATATATATATATATACACACACACACATATATATATATATATATATATATATATATATATATATATATATATATATATATATATATATATATATATATATATATATATATATATATATATATATATATATATATATATATATATATATATATATAAACACATATATGCGTGTGTGTGCGAGGACGAGAAACTTGTCCTCACATGCAAAGTAAGCAGATGCAATGCATCTATTAACTTTTCGGAACTTCATGAAACACCACCGTTTCATTACCAAATAAGTGCCAGTAAACTATACCTGTGATCTGGAAATTGCGGAGAAAATCTAGATATGATCGAAACCAAGAGAACGTTGAGTGGTAAGAAGGAATGAAAATTAACCTTCGATTTTACGTATATATAGTGGCGCTAGTACATTTGTTTTATTCATAATAAATTGCAGTTCTACTAGAGAAAAACTGATATTTTTTATTATAAAGAACGAATGAATAATAAATGAAAGTGCGCATCAAAAATAAAAAGTGGCTAACTAAATAATTCTTGTTGTTCCATTTCCTCGAATTTTCTTTGGCTGTAGTCAGGGACTGGAATAAGAGTTCCACCATGATCTAATTTCAGCCAACGACCGGAGTGTGATTTCCCTAAGACTACGCAAGATCATAAAAGGAAGAAACGTGGAGAGAGAGAGAGAGAGAGAGAGAGAGAGAGAGAGAGAGAGAGAGAGAGAGGCTAGAGTTCCTGTAACTAGTTATTTATTTCATTTTAATCAGATAAACACAATCGTATCTCACTATAAAGAATTAAGAAAACAGAGAGAGAGAGAGAGAGAGAGAGAGAGAGAGGGGGGGGGGGAGGCTACAATTCTTGTAAGTATTTATTTATTTCATGTTAATCTGAGAGACAAATTCTCATCTCACTTCAAAAATTAAAAATAAAGAGAGAGAGAGAGAGAGAGAGAGAGAGAGAGAGAGAGAGAGGGCTACGACTCTTGTGACTTTTCATTGCTTGCATTTCAGTTCGAGAAACAAAATCATGTTTCAAAAAATTAAAGAGATGATGAGCTTCATGCAACTCTAGAAAAGGCAGGATGGAAACAAACCATTCTAGCTGGCGAACAAAAAAAAAAAAAAAAATTCAACACGTTTCCCCACGTAATCCTCTTTCCATTGTGGTTTAGTCTGAAGAATTTCCCTTCCAAATCCAATGAGCTTTGGTATAATAATAATAATAATAATAATAATAATAATAATAATAATAATAATAATAATAATAATAATAATAATAATAAAACTTTTTTGTCTAATAATTAAGAAAAGTATAAACAAGTAAAAAATGCGCCGGAGATTTTTGTACAGCGTATAATGCTGTATGAAACTCTCAGCCACGTCCTATAAAACTCTCAGCCGCGACCCATGAAACTTTTAGCCACGGCACGTTGGTGGCCTGTTTTGTTGGCACCTATAGCGGTGCCAGACGCACGATCATGGCTAACTTTAACCTTAAATAAAATAAAACCTACTGAGGCTAGATTGCTCCAATTTGATATGTTTGACGACTGGAGGGTGGATGATCAACATACCAATTTGCAGCCCTCTAGCCTCAGTAGTTTTTAAGATCTTAGGGCGGACAGAAAGACAAATAGCTTTCTTTTACAGAAAACTAAAAATTACCCATGAAATCATAAAAATTATTCTCACGTAAAGACATCACTAATCTATATAGAACACGCATAACATTAAATTTAGGAATAAAAATAGAAATAATAATAGAAATAAAAATTTGGCTGTGAATAGAAAAAACATAAAAGAGTCACAACACGGAAGTACTTTGAAATCAGCTTTACGGTCTTATTCCAGAATCGCATCTAGGAAAGTCTTAAAGCCTGTAAACCTGCTACAGCTCAAAAAGAGCTTTGAAAAAAAAATAAAAGGATAAAAAACACGATTGTCATATTCTTCAGTGCCGTGACAAGAAAATGCTACTTCGATAATCGGGTTGAGAAGAACAACAGAAAAAAGAATCCTTGTCTCGGAACGAAATGGGATTTTCTGCGGTTGTCTTTCATATATGACTTTATTTCTGCTCTATCTCGCCTTCGTAACACGAAGGTTACGGGAATATTCTTTAATAGGGAAATGGCTTTTTCTCTGTCTAACAACACATCTTTTGTTATGTTCCTTGTTAGCTGAGTATACGCTTTAAACTATTATTATTATTATTATTGAGTAATAAAAATCCACAATTATATAGTAAATATATTACTATGTAAAAAGAAGAAGAACCAAAGACTTTCGAACACCTGAACGGTGTTCCTCATCAGTGTTAACGTTAACACTGATGAGGAACACCGTTCAGGTGTTCGAAAGTCTTTGGTTCTTTTCACATAGTAATATATTTACTATATAATTGAGAATTTTTATTACTCAGATTGTTTTTCACGAAATTGTGAATCTATTATTATTATTATTATTATTATTATTATTATTATTATTATTATTATTATTATTATAAACTCTGTTACTATTGCTGTTCTTAACCGTAAATGCTATTGGTAAACGAACAACTGCGCAAACGTTAAGCAAGTAGGCGTTGATATTCTTCCTCCGGCATGTAAGGAAAACATGAAAAGAGGATGGACAATTAAATGATAAAGTAACCGCTAATCATAAAGGACGAAAAATTCACTAAACAGATCCATCGTCAACAGTAATATTCCTTTGGCACATTCCACAGTTTAGAGAAAGATAGAGAGGAAATGGTTCGAAAATCGTC
Source organism: Macrobrachium rosenbergii (assembly GCF_040412425.1). Lineage (NCBI taxonomy): Eukaryota > Metazoa > Arthropoda > Malacostraca > Decapoda > Palaemonidae > Macrobrachium > Macrobrachium rosenbergii. The sequence continues at coordinate 22,342,446 of NC_089752.1, read as the reverse complement.
CATATTACGGTAATAATAATAATAATAATAATAATAATAATAATAATAATAATAATAATAATAATAATAATAATAATAATTATTATTATTATTATTATTATTATTATTATTATTATTATTATTATTTTAGTTCAGGGTCATATACAGGAAAATACATAGTAGAAACGATACAATACAGACAATTTAGGTACACGAGATAAAAAAATAAATAAGTTAAGTATACCTTAGTTTTACCAGACACTGAGCTGATTAATAGCTCTCCTACGGCGGGCCCGAAGGATTAGACTTATTTTACGTGGCTAAGAACCAATTGGCTACCTAGCAACGGGACCTACAGCTTATTGTGGAATCCGTACCACACTATACCGAGAAATGAATTTCTATCACCAGAAATAAATTCCTCTAATTCTTCATTAGCCGGCCGGAGATAAGGATAAAAATACCAGTCGGCTATATCCAAACAGTTGCTCAAGTAACAGTAATGTACAGTATTCATAACAATATTAATGGCGATGATAATACTGAAATAATAGCAATAATAAGGAGGTTGATTATACGGTAAAAACAGAAGCATACAATTAACCCAGAATCGTTAGAAACTTTGTTCAAGACTCGAAGATTTAAGAGGATGGAGTAAGCTTAAGAAATATTCCGGATGAAAAGAAGTTTCAGTAATTCCAATAATGATGTAAAATCTCATGAAAATATGGTGCTTCTTGTAAGCTTAACAGCAGATTCAAGACTGATAAGGAATGACGCATGACTACTGGAAATTAATGATCTGAAAATATTTTTATATTCAAGTTACGTTAATAAAACTGAAAAGACTAAGTGATTCGTCTTTGCCAGTGCATATTATTGATATTGCTCGTTTATTAAGAGTACCAAATAGTATCAATACATTTAGATGAAGGTGCTTCTAGTGAACAATTAAACTACATATAGATTTTTAGGTATCTGGAGTGTTTAGTTACCAAAGCGCACAGAATAACGAACAAAGCAAACTATTCAGGGCAGGTCATTTGGAAGTATAGTTACAGGAATATTATTTGAAGTAGACAATGTATTTCAATGAATTACATTGTTTACTGCCCATAATATTCCTGCAACTTTGTGTAATTAAAACCCCTTTGTTAATTCTAAACATAATTCTATGAGGTGAAACATAATTCTATGTTTTACCTCAATAAGGTAAAAAAACTGTTTTACCTCAATAATAATGTTCAGCAATTGACTTGATATCACAATTTTCACACGGCCTAATGAAAACTAAATAAACAAAACGATACGACTTGCCCGCTTGCTCACATGGCATAACCATTAACGAAAATGATCGAGTTAATATAAATGGTTTTGTTCTGATCCTTCATGAGTAACACGTAATGTATATATATATATATATATATATATATATATATATATATATATATATATATATATATATATATATATATATGTATGTATGTATGTATGTATGTATGTATATATATATATATATATATATATATATATATATATATATATATATATATATATATATATATATATATATATATATATATATATATATATACATCATATTTGTGCATTTTTTCCCATTTGGAAGGGCGTTGCCAGAATATGCCAGCCGATTAGTTTCTCAAAAATTCTTATGGGTGAGGTTGCTATTCACACGGTTTTTTTTTTTTTTTTTTTTTTTTTTTACATTATCAGGTGCAAATACCCGCTTTAAAGCTCTGACCTAGTAAACGTGAACCCAGTAATGCAACATTTAGTCACAGCTTCTATTTGGTTGACTGCACGTTCCAAAGCTGTTCGGTGCACTTGCCAAATTAAACCAAGACACGCTCACAAACACATATATATTTCTTGAAAGAAACTGACGGTGTAGAAATAGGCCTATGTTATATGTATACTAATCAAGTACCCAATCTGTCACCGGAGAAGACCATGTTAATCTGGACTCATACTTTTCCTTATTCTTCTTATTTAAATAGTATTTACACGTAAGCGCCAGCACCCCGCAATTCAGAATCCGACAAGGCCTTGTCACACAACGGAAACCGATGACGTATTATTGACATCAATTGCAAAATATGGTCATTTGTTCTATCCCTCAGTTTATTAACTCTTCAGCCAAGTTAGTTATCACGACGCAGGCGACATGAAGGGTTACAACTGTTCGCTGTGTCACGAAGACAACAGACTTGATTATTTCTGACATTTATTGTTTCTGTTGATCTATGGTTTCCGAGTTGAATGACCACTCACTCAGCTTTGAAAATGAGATCCAATACCAACACCATAAATGCGCCCTTTTGTTTCTTAGAATATCAAAATGTACAATAAAAATGTTTACCTGTTATTGTAAGCATAATCTATTTTGGGTACCTAAATGGCCATAATGTTACTCAGTAACTACCCTGCACATTTTTAATCCCTACAATTGGTATAGTAGATTACGGGATATAAAGCTTGACAGAAAACTATCTCAGGTGTCTTCAAGTTGATGAAAATAAACTGTTTGACATAACTTTGGCATGCCAAATACATTGATAAAAAGAAATTTCTTCAGAATCAAATTCCAGGAATAAAAGTTTCCCAAAATATAAGAATATAAAATAAGGAGGGTTCTGACTGCAATGTAGATTATTACATCTGTATTATAGATTTAAGCCCTAGTCTAGAAAAAAAAAGTATACATTTCTAAGAATACAGGGTGTATAATGCAATGTGTACACCGCTCACGCCTGCAGTTATTCTAACACGGGAAGGGTGAAAGAATGAGCTAAAAAAAAAAAAAATTACTTAACTATAACCATTTATTCAAACAGAAGAAAACAAGAGTAGATCTGAACCCGGTAAAGTTGTGGCTGTAAAACGCTTTCCCAATATAATTTTCATATAACTGACTCCTGTTTGCGTGTCCAGGGATACTAAAATAAATTAGGGTTACTATTTTAGCTCCACAATTAGATAACAATAAAATATATACATAACATCCTATGCAAAACGTAAGCACACATGAATATACAATATATATATATATACTTTATATATATATATATATATCAAATATGTGTTTTATATATATATATATATATATATATATATAATCTGATTGATATATGTATAAATATAATCTGATATGATTATATAAAAATATTTAAAACGAAAACTTCCGTTTTTAATAAAAAAATACTTGTGTGCTGAACTGCAGCTGGCAAAGCTTAAGAGCACTTATAATAATCTGATGGTGCTAAAAAGTCTTTAAGGTTATATTATGTTTTTCATCTTTACAATTCAGCCAGTATCTAGAAAACCTTTCCTTCCAACACATTTTCTTGAATTCACATGGCAAATTAATCATACAACTGGTTATGAAACGAAAATAAATCAAAATATTCTAAAATAATGTAATATTCCATTGTTCACTATCGTTACTATTATTATTGCTTACTATTCTCCTTGCATTTTAATATATTCGTATCTGTTTATTAATTTATTGATTTATTTTTTTCTTTTTTAATAAGTGGGATCTCTTCTTTTCGTATTTCCCTTTGCTTCCTCTTACTTCTTCACACAACTGTTTATGAAACGAAAATAAATAAAAATTCTACAATAATATATTATTTCATTTTTTACTATTACAGTATTACTATTATTATTGCTCACTATTCTCCTTCCATTTTAATACATTTGTATCTGTTTATTAATTTATTGATTAATTTTTTCTTTTTTAATAAGTGGGATCTCTTATTTCTGTATTTCCCTTTATTTCCTCTTACTTCTTCCTAATGAACACCATATTCTTTGGAAGCTGGAATTTCAAGTCAATGTCCCCTCTGGGGTTGTTCCATATGAATAGGTTTCATGTACTGAATAATAATAATAATAATAATAATAATAATAATAATAATAATAATAATAATAATAATAATAATAATAATAATAATAATAATCTACCACTAAGTAAATAAAACCCATTTAAATAAAGCACAATTACTTACACACAAAGGGTACAGTTAATAACTGATAAGCATAATACTTTACAAGGGACTGTTTTCTATTTTTGAACCACCCTCATAGATATCTATACTTTTCTTTCATACACTGGAAAACATAACAAAAAGAAGCAGACAAGCACATATATCAAAGACTATAAAGGAATACATATTCATTAACAGTCATTTTTCTTAGACACCTCCAACATTTTTCACTCATAATTACGCAAATAACGGTCCATGGTAAATTATATAATCTTTAAAATTACAGTTTTTAAGTCACTGCAGATTAAGGTACGATTCCCAAAACAAAAATACTTCTTTATTCCGGTATTTCAAGTATTTTCAATCTTTTCCTCAAACTTGATAAAGCTTTTTAAAATGTTTTAACCACATTATTTTGTATACTTAGTTTTGAAGTTATGCTATAAAAACGCAATATACAGTGATTGGGTTACTGTCTGTGGTTATTTAATAGTTAAATGTAATGGAACCCTAATCGAATAAAGAGCAATGTCATTAGAGTGAAACGCATTCCCGTTCATTCGTCCGTTGCTGAAGTTCCTTTACAACTCCAAGAACTGTTGTACAGTAAAGGCTTGCCGGCGAAATTCTCTTAATACATTCGTGCATCACAGCATTCCTGTAAGCATCAAAACAAACAAATATTAAGAGTGACCTCTGGCGACATCACATGAAAGGAACGCCGCCGGGAATCCCATCAAAGGATTCTTTGGTGCCTATGTAAGGAGGCAAATCCTAGTGAACCTGTGGCATTCACAGTGTCCACGAAACCTCTGAATTGCAAGGACGGTCCTGCCTTTGTTCCTCTTCTTTCCAGATCGGAGCGAAACTTTCGGTCGTCAAATTCTTATCTAGATTTATTTATTACTGAGTGGCTGGTGATGGTTTAATGACAAGTTATATTTAAAAATAATGATGATTATATTAATGTCGCCCGAATTGGAACGGTTAATTCGGTAATCATAGTGAACAAATGAATAAAAACATTTGCTTCGTGTCATAATATACCCCCTGTCATTTCCTTTCTCTCCTTATCTCTTTTTCTATATAAAGGAAAAACTGAATTTCAAACACACTCCAGACACAGACACACACATACACACACACATACATATATATATACATACATACATACATACATACATACATACATATATATATATATATATATATATATATATATATACATTCATTCGTGTTATTGCAAACTCCGTTAGGCATTTCACGGAATTGAATCGCCTGATCCTTTTCCTTGAAATATTACTTGCATAAAATATCGACACACTTATGCAGTGGTTTCCTTTATTATCATTATTTTTTCCTTAAAGGTCGAAAACTTTAGTTTTGCAGCGAGCGTATAATACTATATCTATATGCCTTCTTCCCTAGTTTCCAGGTCTCGCATGGTTTTATTATTTCACCTTTTTCTCCCTACTCAAATATACCAACAGTTAGCAATCAGACACGGCCTACCATTTTACATGCATTTTGAACTGTAAATATTTAATAAGTGTGATTACTTCAACAGACCATAATTTTTAATATAAGATAACTTATATATATATATATATATATATATATATATATATATATATATATATATGTATATTATATAAATACTATGTAAATATATATATATATATATATATATATATATATATATATACTATATATATATATATATATATATATATATATATATTATATAAATATATATATTAAATATATATATATATGTAATATATATATATATATATATATATATTATATATATATATATATATGTAAATATATATATATATATATATATATACATATATATATATATATATATATAATAACTAATAATATATATATATATATATATAAAATAAATATATATATATATATATATATATATTGATATTGATGAAGACTATAGCAACAGAAGCGGAGTCATCACGACGGCATGAGCTGAGCCTATGCCTCACAAGAGGTAGGACAAACAAAAATACTGAGAGTAAAACACTCTGTAGTTGGAACTGCAACCCTCGTGGTCTCCATTATGTAGATAAATCGCGACTAACAAACCCTATTATGATTTTAGTAAGGGTAAATTTCTGAAGCGAAAAGAAAGGTAGTAAAGAAAATGATATAACGGCAGATCCAATGAAAACAAGAAGAAAGCAATGCGGACGAGAAGTAATAGATTTCTCACTACTAATGGAATACTTCCTTCTGTATGATGCATTTATATCATCTAGATCAGTGTTTCCCAAACTCTTTTAGTATGTGACCCCTTGTAGCAGTACCAAACCTGTCATGACCCCCACATTTATAAGCCTTCTAAAATCGTACTAATTTTAAATGGCACAGATATATTTTAAAATTTTAAATATTAATCACAGCAGAGAGAAAAATAAAATCTCCATTGATCTTTATCAATGTTTATTAACAATGACTGATTTATTAACATTTTGATGTGAAGAATGTACCTGCTTTTTTGCTACAAGGGTGATTTGTGAATCTTTGCCAAGCTGTAAAACTTAAACCACCAAACATTCGTCAAGCCCAGTGTATTTTCTATATTAAAGATTAACACATTTACCGAACTTATAAGTGGCATCTAACAGGTAATGAGTACATTTCGTAGCACAGATCACATCAATATATGAGATTTCTGGAGAAGATTTTCCTTATCTCCCTGCAAAAATCGAAGAGAGACCGTGCCAAGAAAAATAGAATATGGGCGTAAATTCTTTTCGTGAAGATTAATATTTAATTACAAAATTATCGGGCACAGCAATTAACAGGACGCCGAAGGCCGAATGGAAATCAAGTAAGCCACAACAAACAAGGGTATTGAAAGGATGAACTGTGTTGTTGTTCAGCTGTATGATGTATGCACACTCCTGTTGTTGCTCAGCTGTATGCGCTCATGTTGTTGCTCAGCTGTCTAATGCATGCGCTATGTTGTTGCTCAAGTGCATACTGCATGCACTTATGTTATTGCCCAGCTCTATACTGCATGCACTCAAGTTGTTGCTCAGCTGTAGAATGTATCCACTGCTGTTGTTGCTCCTCTGTATACTTCATGCATTCATGTTGTCGCTAAGCACTATACTGTATGCATTTATGTTGTTGCTCAGGTGCATGCTGCACGCACTTACGTTATTGCCCAGCTCTATACTGCATGCACTCATGTTGTTGCTCAGCTGTAGAATGTATCCACTGCTGTTGTTGCTCCTCTATATACTTCATGCATTCATGTTGTCGCTAAGCTCTATACTGTATGCATTCATGTTGTTGCTCAGCTGTATACTGCATGCGCGTATGTTGTTGCTCAGGTGCATACTGCATGCACTTATTGTACGTTATTGCCCAGCTGTATACTGCATGTACTCATGTTGTTTCTCAGATGTAGAATGTATCCACTGCTGTTGTTGCTCCTCTGTATACTTCATGGATTCATGTTGTCGCTAAGCTCTATACTGTATGCATTCATGTTGTTGCTAAGCTGTATACTGCATACACTCATGATTTTACTCAGAGGTATGTACTTATATACTGGCTAAGGTTGCGGTGGGTTTCATGACCTGGTCAGACAGATAGAAGAAAGGACAAATTGACCAACACAGACTCTAGGTATCACTCCGACACAAGCAAGAGTAGCATGGAATTCTACCATGAATAATAAGGCTTTGTTGCAAAGTCAGGTTCCTCTTTATAATGACATGGAAATTATTAATGTTTAATAATAATTTAAATTATGATGAAAATAAACTTGGAAAAGTTAGCAAGATTATTTATCAAGGCATCCCTTTCTCTACATTTGTAAAGGTCAAGTGTGCTTAACGTAAAGCACGAGAAAGCTAAGTAAGACTATTCACGAGAAACATGGCGAGTTTCTACTCCAAAAAAGTTAACCCCTCATAAAAAAAAAGCAGCAAGTCCCGTAAGAGATGGCACTTACGCCTAGATTAGGCTAATAAAATACTCAAGAGGTTTGTGAGGAGTGAAATGAATAAGCAAGAAGTGTCATGATATTCATGTTAGCGTGAAAGTAGGAAACGTTTAAAAGTTAGACATTAATATTCATTTAATGGATAAAAATGAGACAGGATTAAAAATTCAAAAGTAACACACAAACACACATATATAAAGAGAGTATATATATATATATATATATATATATATATATATATATATATATATATATATATATATATATATATAGCCTATACACACACACACACATACGCCTACTCGTCAGTCTACACACGGAAAAACATATCCCTTCAAAACTATAAAAAAAGGAAAGATTGTCACAAAAATGTAATAAAAATGCAAGATGCATGACATGCCACAGACCAACGGCTACCCTCGATTTGGAAGGGGGTATGGCGGGTTGGAGGGGGTGGAGTGGAGTCGGGTGGAGAGAGAAGCACCAGAGCGAGAGTTATAATTGAAGCCACTAACTGACATTTCCCATGTGATTCTGACGCCGGCACGCAGTTTGAAGCAGGTTAACAACGTAGAGAGACGAAAATTCTGCCCAGCAACCCGAAACGCGCAGTGGATTTGCGTTTTGATTTAATGCGACGAAAGACAGGCAGGTGTAGGCTTTGATTCGAGTCATTGATGACGGAACGTTGTACAATTGCTTCACAGATGCGTTTGCAAAATGACAGCGCTCTCTTAGCGCTCTCTCTCTCTCTCTCTCATCCTTCCTCTTTATCTCTCTTTTGTAGCAATCATGTGGAATACCGTAATGAGTCAAGATGGTCTTGCTTCGGGTGGATAGAATAAGGGCTAGAAGGAAGGTCTTTGTGAGAAAGATGCCTAAATCAGGAATTCAGGTAGTAATCTTAAAAAAGTGATATCTTCTTTGGTATAGGCCTACTATAGGGCCATCCAGTAAGGAAAAGCATCAAGAAACACTACAATCCGAAGCTTGTACAATGTAAAAGATCTATTAAAAAAAAAAGACACCGATGACTCATTCATTCAGAATATTTTGTTATCAGAATTAAAGTTAGAAAATGAACGAAAAACTCCCCTCTGCAAAGAGAAGTTGATCGAATGTTGAAGGTTATAGATTTCAAATACAAATATGGTTCAAAACTTCTTGACTTCCTAAAAACGATACAGTAGACAGCCAAGAAATAGTATAACCCAAATATGCAAATTCACGTACCCAAAGAAACCGGTGAACACACATGAAAACGATATAACAGCATGCATATACACACACACACACACACACATATATATATATATATATATATACATATATAATTTATATATATATATATATATATATATATATATACTCATAACTATATATATATATATATATACTATATATATATATATATATATATATATATGAATATAAGAAAGGCCCATAAAACACTTTTTGAACATTTGCAACCATATATTTCAGGCACGTTCAAAATAGTGTTTTATAGGCCTTCTATATATTATATACACTGTGTTATTACAGTAAAGACATTCATATATATATATATATATATATATGGTTTGAGCCTTGCACATACGACCAGCTGTCCAAGTCTTGGCATCCATACACTATATTAATATATAACATATATATATATATATATATATATATATATATTAAATATATATATATATATATATATATATATATATATTCATATACAAATTGCGGCGATCTGCATCCACATGTCAATTTTTTCTGCTGATTGGTCTACGGTAATAAACTTGGCCGTGTAACGCTCCACTGGAAGAAATACGTTGCACTATCATGTGCTCTATATACGACGCAACTGCAAAATTATTTAAAGTATTACCCCCGTTTTCTTACTGTTTAAGTACACCAACATACAATTAAAGCGTTAACATCACTGATGCAGGGAATGCACGAAATACAAACAAACGGATCTCTCTCTCTCTCTCTCTCTCTCTCTCTCTCTCTCTCTCTCTCTCTCTCTCTCTGTCAAATTTTCAACAAAATCTTCAAATGCTAAAACACGGTAGATCATGCTAAGCATAATTACGCATCCCTTTGTTACGAGGTCAGTCAGACCACCGACCGAATTCTTCTCCAGCAGAGTAGACCGAACCGACGTTTCGCTATTTCCCTTGATTCCAAAACGTGAAACGGCTCGGAAAATCACACCGAGGCTCTACTGTATAGAGCTTCGAGGGTTGTTGTTATTCGTTCGCGGTGCCGTGTCCCGCATCCTATCTCATTCCTTTCGGTTCCTACCTGAGCCCCTTGTTCGGCCGCTACCTTTAACAGATAACATTCCATTGTGATGTCTCACCGGTCGCCTTTGTAATTGTTCAGCTAAATAACCGCGGGCAGTCTTTCGGATCACGGGAGGCATTTGTACGTGTGTGCGTGCGTGCGTGCATCTGTGATCTACCGGAGCGTTACGTATCTTCTGTTAATCTGCGTTATCGTGCTCGCATGTATTGGAGATTTTAAGTTCTTAGGTAGGGTGTGCGTGTGAAATTGATATTAGTGACATACCTGCTCAGTGGCTACAAGCAGAAAAAAAATAACAGGAGAAACGTATAACTTTCATGCAGTCGAGGTTTCCTCTTTAGTCGTATGCTCTGTGTTATTTTGTTGTCAAGGCAACGGGTACGAAAATATCACTTATTATGAAAATGCACATGGGGTGCGTAAAGTTTATTTATTCACTTCGTAATTCAGAGGATGTTTTTTTTTTTCTGACTAGGTCTGTCTGGCTGTTTTGTGACTTTCCTCTGTGTTGACAACTGCTGACATGCCTTTTATAAAGGTTTTCCCATATGTATAATGCAATTATTCTGAAATACATTTACTGAAAGTAATTGCAATCATGCATATCCTGTAGTGGATCAGAAAATTAAACAGTTTTGGTTGTCCCTTTGGGAAAATATTTTATCGAACATGTATCTGATTATATTCAAGTGTTGATGTAACACAGCCTTTTAAGCAATAACGAAGAATGCCAAAAGATTGCCCAAGGAGCTATGCTTATTTACTAATATCTTAGCCAAGGAACAGAGAAGGTAAGACAAAAATTCTGTAGTCCGGCAGAACAAAAATAATTCCATGGTATATCGAAGAGCACATAAATATATCAAGTAGTCCTTATTATAGTGAATCGACACATGACAAGAATTCTTAATCCAAATATATTCGTGCGATATGACCAAGAACTACACAAAGATAATTTTACAGTAGTATGTGAAACGCAGATTTACAAATACTAATCCATGTTGAGTCAATATTATCAGCAGTGTTCTCTGTACTGCAGATCACCAAGAAACCATTCTAGTGATATATATCATAGAATGCCATTACAGCATGGCCTTCAAAGAAGATATGAAGGCATTAAAAAGAAAAATTGCAAGAGGGGTTGCTTCTACTGACCTCCCCAAAACAATCCTCAGAATCACCAATCACGCTGACCTAAGGTCATCCTTGGAATATGAAATAATAATGGGTTCTGCAGAGAAATGGAACAGCTAGCAAAGCATTACTCGTAGATATTTGTTTTCAGTTGGCAACTGGAGTTAATCACACTCAGATATTTTGGTTATAGCAACATAAGTCTGCCAATACAACTTCAGGAGCAATACAGCAATTTTGCCAGCTACTAATCCTAAAGAGAAATATAACCAAAGACCTTATATAATACAATTCACAGCCATATTGCCATAGAAACTATTATGGCAGCATCTTACCTTATGGATAAATAAAACAAAGACCAGAAATAGAACTTATACAAGGGAATGAAATTGCTCACACTGCACCAATGCTTCACTGCCTTGTAAATGATCTATGAAAGCCACTGATCAGCATACAGATATCTACTGAATGCCTGCAGCCTGCTATACGTGAATATAAAGAGGCTATGAATGACATATACACTGAAGTAATGCTAGAAATGTATTAGTGAAACAGGTTTCCAGATGAATATTTAAAATAAGAAACATAGAAAGAAAGAAAGAAAAAAAAGAAACAAAGAAAGGTGTCTTAGTCAATAGGGCCATTAAGGTATTTAACCATATTCATGAAATCTATTATAAAAAAATCCAAGTGGATGATGTTTGTCCGCCCCGAGTGGGGGCCGGGTAGGTAGGGGATCGGGAGGGTAGGGGAGACATAGCGCGCGCCATCAAGCTCGTTTATGATAAACACGGATTATTATTATTATATCATTATCCATGGGATGAACCATGTTCGTATAAAACAAGTCTATAGGGGCCCTCCACTTGAAACAAATAAACAATATTAAAACAGAGATAACACATACACACATGCTCACGCACACACACGTACACACACATACACACATACACACACACACACACACACACACACACACATATATTATATATATATATATATATATATATATATATATATATATATATATATATATATATATATATATTTGTCAGTAAAGACAAAATTCTGTTTTCGAGGAACAAATATCCTAAAATTCTCACAGGATCTATTCTTTCCCACAAGTGCTTAACGACGGAGAATTTATGGGTGAGACTTGAAGGAGTTGGAGACGAATTCTTTACTTTGACCAACTTTTGGAATCGAGTGTCAGCCTTGTATTGCCACTCGTACCCTTTGGTTTAGGAATTTGGAAAAGAAAAACAAAAACAAAAAAAGCATTACAATCTTGAAATGGAAAGAAAAAAATTTCTTGGAATTTTTGGGAATGAAATCTCTAGTGCATAAATACTGTATATAGAATCTTCTTCTTCCCACCTTAATTGCTGGTTGGGGTGGCTGTTTTCAATAAGCCTTTTTCAGCTGTTTGTAACTTATGCCGTCCCTTCGCCTATTTCGTTGTTTCCCATGTTTTCTTGAATGCAGCCTTTCCTCTGCTCTTCCTTGGGTAAGTCGGTAGACTTGTGGCGTAGCACTCGCTAGGGCCCGAGTTCGACTCTCCGACCGGCTAGTGAAGAGTTATAGGAATTTATTTCTGTGATAGAAATTCATTTCTCGCTATAATGTGGTTCGGATTCACAATGGCTGTAGGTCCCGTTGCTAAGTAACCAATTGGTTCTTAGCCACGTTAAATAAGTCTAATCCTTCCGGCCAGCCCTAGGAGAGCTGTTAATCAGCTCAGTGATCTGGTAAAAGTAAGGTATACTTAATTTTTTTTTCCCATTTTCCTCTTTTTCGTGCGCTAGAGCTTCCTTTTCCATGGTCACCATCTCCCCTTCTCACCAGATGCCCAAACCACCTCAGTCTTGGCTCTTGGGCTCTCTTTGATACTTCAGTGAGTTTTACTGATCCAGCTTTTTGTTGATCTTGATCTGGCATACCAACTAAGGCACCTCCTTTCGTCCAACTTTTGTTGACCTAGATCTAGCATAGAACTTCAGGGCTCGGCTTTTTGTTATCCTTGTTCTGTGCCACGAACTTTAGGTATTCCTTTGGTCCAGTGTTTTAGTGACCTTGAGCTGGCCACAAATTTTAAGCATTTCCTCTGGCCAAGTTTTTTGGTGACCTTGATCTACCCCAATAACTTTATGCATTTCCTTTGGTCCAGTTTTATGGTGACCTTCATCTGGTTCACCAAATTAAGGCATTTCTTTTGGGCCAGCATTATGCTTACCCTGACCTGGCCCACCAACTTTAGGTATTTCCTTTGGCCCAATTTTTTGGCAATCTTGATTTAGTCCACCATCTTTAGGCATTTCCTTAGGTTCAGCTAATCTTGCTGTTGACCTTGATCTGGCCTACTGACTGCAGGGTCATATACTGACTGACCTTGATCTGATCCACCAACTTTGGGCATTGCCTTTGGTCCAGAATTATGCTGACCTTGATTTGGCCCACCAACCTTAGGTATTACCTATGCTCCAGCGTTTTGTTGACCTTGATCTGGCTCAACATTAGGCTTTTCCTTTGGCCCAGCCCACCAAATTTAGGCTTTTCCTTTGGCTAAGCGTATTGTTGAACTTGCTCTGGTCCACCAACGTTAGGCTGTGCCTTTGGCCCAGCTTTTTTTTTTACCTTGATCTGGCCCACCAAGGTTAGGCCTTTCCTTTGGCCAGGCATTTTGTTGAACTTGATCTGACCCACCAACATTAGGCTTTTCTTTTGGCCCAGCTTTTTTTTTTTTACCACCTTGATCTGGTCCACCAAGGTTAGGATTTTCCTTTGGCCCACTGTTATGTTGAACTTGATCTGACCCACCAACATTATGCTTTTCCTTTGGCCCAGCATTTTTTTTCCTTGCTCTGGCCCACCAAGGTTAGGATTTTCCTTTGGCCCACCATTATGTTGAACTTGATCTGGCCCGCCAACATTAGACTTTTCCTTTGGCCCAGCGTTTTGTTGAACTTGCTCTGGTCCACCAACATTAGGCTGTGCCTTTGGCCCAACTTTTTTTTGTTACCTTGATCTGGCCCACCAAGGTTAGGTTTTTCCTTGGCCCAGCATTTTGTTGAACTTGATCTGGCCCACCAGTGGTTAACTTTTCCTTTGGCTCAGCATTTTGTTGAACTTGATCTGGCCCACCAACATCAGGCTTTTCCTTTGGCCCAACTTTTTTTTTACTTTGATCTGGCCCACCAAGGTTAGGTTTTTCCTTGGCCCAGCGTTTTGTTGAACTTGATCTGGCCCACCAACATTAGGCTTTTCCTTTAGTCCTGCTTTCTTTTTTTTTTTTTACCTTGATCTGGCCAACCAAGCTTAGGTTTTTCCTTTGATCCAGCGTTCTGTTGAACTTAATCTGGCCCACCAACGTTAGGCTTTTCATTTGGCCCCACTTTTTTTTTTTTACCTCGATGTGGCCCACTATGATTAGGTTTTCCTTGGCCCAGCATTTTGTTGAACTTGATCTGGTCCACCAACGTTAGGCTTTTCCTTTGACCCAGCTTTTTTGTTGAACTTGATCTGGCCCACCAACATTAGGCTTTTCCTTTGGCCCAGCTTTTTGTTGAACTTGATCTGGCCCACCAACATTAGGCTTTTCCTTTGGCCTAGCTTTTTGCTGAACTTGATCTGGCCCACCAACATTAGGCATTTCCTTTGGCCAGCTTTTTGTTTAATTTGATCTGGCCCACCAAGGTTAGGCTTTTCCTTTGGGGCAACTTTTTGATGAACTTGATCTGGCTCACCAACATTAGGCTTTACCTTTGGCCAAACTTTTTTTTTTTTTTATCTGGTCCAGCAAGGTTAGGTTTTTCCTTGGCCCAGCGTTTTGTTGAACTTCATGTGACCCACCAACATTAGGCTTTTCCTTTGACCCAACTTTATTTTTTTACTTTGATCTGTACTACCAAGGTTGGGTTTTTCCTTTGGAACAGCTTTTTGTTTAACTTGATCTGGCCCATCAACATTAGGCTTTTCCTTAGGCCCAACTTTTTTTTTTACTTTGATCTGACCCACTAAGGTTAGGTTTTTCCTTGGCCCAGCGTTTTGTTGAACTTGATCTCGCCCACCAACATTAGGCTTTTCCTTTGGCCCAGCTTTTTGCTGAACTTGATCTGGTCCGCTATCATTAGGCATTTCCTTTGGCCAGCTTTTTGTTTAATTTGATCTGGCCCACCAAGGTTAGGCTTTTCCTTTGGGGCAACTTTTTGTTGAACTTGATCTGGCTCACCAACATGAGGCTTTACCTTTGGCCAACCTTTTTTTTTTGTTTGATCGGGCCCACCAAGGTTAGGTTTTTCCTTGGTCCAGCGTTTTGTTGAACTTCATGTGACCCACCAACATTAGGCTTTTCCTTTGACCCAACTTTATTTTTTTTTACTTTGATCTGGACCACCAAGGTTGGGTTTTTCCTTGGCCCAGCGTTTTGTTTAACTTGATCTGGCCCACCAACATTAGGCTTTTCCTTGGGCCCAACTTTTTTTTTACTTTGATCTGACCCACCAAGGTTAGGTTTTTCCTTGGCCCAGCGTTTTGTTGAACTTGATTTCGCCCACCAACATTAGGCTTTTCCTTTGGCCCAGCTTTTTGTTGAACTTGATCTGGCCCACCAACATTAGGCTTTTCCTTTGGTCCAGCTTTTTTTTTTTTTATCTTGATATGGCCCAATAAACTTAGGCTTTTCCTTTGGCCCAGCATTTTGTTGAACTTAATCTGGCCCACCAACATGAGACTTTTCATTTGGCCCAACTTTTTTTTTACCTTGATCTGGCCCACTAAGATTAGGTTTTTCTTGGCCCAGCATTTTGTTGAACTTGATCTCGCCCACCAACGTTAGGCTTTTCCTTTGGCCCAGCTTTTCGTTGAACTTGATCTGGCCCACCAACATTAGGATTTTCCTTTGGTCCAGCTTTTTGTTGATCTTGATCTGGCCCACTAACATTAGGCTTTTCCTTTGGCCCAGCTTTTTGTTGGACTTGATCTGGCCCACCAACATTAGGCTTTTCCTTTGGTCCAGCTTTTTGTTGGACTTGATCTGGCCCACCACATTAGGCTTTTCCTTTGGCCCAGCTTTTCGTTGAACTTGATCTGGCCCACCAACATTAGGATTTTCCTTTGGCCCAGCTTTTTGTTGATCTTGATCTGGCCCACAAACATTATGCTTTTCTTTTGGCCCAGCTTTTTGTTGGACTTGATCTGGCCCACTAACATTAGGCTTTTCTTTTGGCCCAGCTTTTTGTTGGACTTGATCTCGCCCACCCACATTAGGCTTTTCCTTTGGCCCAGCTCTTTGTTGAACTTGATCTGGCCCACCAACATTAGGCTTTTCCTTTGGCCCAGCTTTTTGTTGAACTTCATCTGGCCCACCAACATTAGGATTTTCCTTTGGAACAGCTTTTTGTTGAACTTGATCTGGCCCACCAACATTAGGCTTTTCCTTGGCCCAGCTTTTTGTTGAATTTGATCTGGCCCACCAACATTAGGCTTTTACTTTGGCCCAGCTTTTTGTTGAACTTGATCTGGCCCACCAACATTAGGCTTTTCCTTTG
>NC_089752.1:22308000-22320500 GCF_040412425.1 Macrobrachium rosenbergii | reverse complement strand
AAAAAGGTTAGCGATTTAAGGGAAAGCTTTCGCTGAACTAAGCACATCTGCCCACCCCAACGGCCCCCCCCCTTTTTTTTAAAGACGCATTTTAAGTCTATTCATGGATTTTGCTTCTCCGGAATCTATACCCAAGCACATCTTTACACTGAAAAATATTTCAGCTCGTCACAAGGACCCAGAAATTCCAGAATTCTTGAAATGTTATCATGGCACACACACACACACACACACACACACACACACACACACACACACACACACACACACAAATAAAGTGCCTTAAAAAAAGGTTAGCGATTTAAGGAAAAGCTGCTGAACTAAGCACATCTGCCCACCCCATCCCCCTTTTTAAAAGACGATTTAAGTCTATTCATGGATTTTGCTTCTCCGAATCTATACCCGGCACATCTTTACACTGAAAATATTTCAGCTCGTCACAAGGACCCAGAAATTCCAGAATTCTTGAAATGTTATCATGGCACACAAACACACACCCACACACACACACACACACACAAATAAAGTGCCTTAAAAAAAAGGTTAGCGATTTAAGGGAAAGCTTTCGCTGAACTAAGCACATCTGCCCACCCCAACGCCATACCCCTGTTTTTTTAAAGACGCATTTTAAGTCTATTCATGGGCTTTGCTTCTCCGGAATCTATACCCAAGCACATCGCAAGTTGACAATAACTATCGGTTTCCGATGTCCGGTCTGCGTGACTCTAGTCCATAACCCAAATACGGATCCGTCGTTATGGAGAAGTTTAACAATATTTTCTCAGTCACTCTTTTGCATTCGTTGCCCAAACTATGAGCACTTACCACTCAGAACGCCAAGAAGTTATCTAGAACCGTTTTAAAAGCACGCACGAAGTACCACACGTTACTCAATATTTTAACATGCACATTTATCACTGCCTCATGCTTAATGGAATATAGAGCATTTATACAATGACAAGGTATTTTCAAGAATAGTAAAAGTCAAATACTTAAATCAAACATATACTTGAATATCAGCCTCTATAAACGTACCAAATATGCCGCAAAATGCAAACACTGAAATACTTATACCACGCCTAAACTAAACATGAGAACTTGAAAAACCTTTTCTGAAATTAAACCAAGCCTCATATAGCGGTAGGAAAATCATAATCTTTTATCATAATAAAGCGTAAGTTTAACGAGGGCCATCTAACGGAGCCGAATATCTCACTCTTTCCTTTTTTTTTTTTTTTACCTCGTTGTTGTCATTTAACATAACGAATGCTGATTCGGTGAATTAGAATGCCCGTAATCGCATTACGTATTCTCTCTGGACGAACGAGCATGATATGTGAGCGGGAGAGGGAAGAGGGAAATTGCGAGTTGGGGGGGGAGGGGGGGAGTGGTTGTTAAGGGAGGGAGGGAGCTGATGAGGGAGGAGAGAGGGAGTGAATTGCTGTGTTATATGAAATTTATGGAATAATTACCTCATCACAATTAGACGTTAATTGTTTCATTGCTCTCCGTGGAAAAATTATGTAGATGGAATCTCTCTCTCTCTCTCTCTCTCTCTCTCTCTCTCAGTATGTCAAGAGTGGGTACAAATCGGCTAAAATAATGTAGCATCTAATAAAATGCTACTTTGATTTACACGTTATTTGTGCCTTGATATGTCAATGTGGATAAGATAACTTCCTTAATTCTTACAGCGGGAACAGTACCTCAAATGAAGTCAACTGCCTTAACGGAAATCAAAATTTAAACGGCTTTGTTCTAGAGAGTTGACCGTAACCATTTGCAGGGGTTTGGAAAATCATTGAAAAAAAAAAAAAACAGAAAATAACGGAAAACAGGCAATTCAACAATTTTAACTAGTAAACTAGTAAAGAGGAAATGAAACAAATTACTAAGACCTTTTCAATTTCTCACATCGTATTAAGAAATTCCAAATGGACAAAATCTATCAACAACGTTTTGCAGAATATAAGTGTTTGTATAGGTAATGAAGAGGGGAGGAGGGCGGCAGTTAAAAGACTGAAAGAAGGCCTGTAGAATAGGCAGACATTTCTTCTTCTCGGAAACTGACATTTCTCCTCCTGCATCTTTATTTGCAAAATATTACTTCACCCCTCTCTCTCTCTCTCTCTCTCTCTCTCTCTCCTCATTTTCCTTCTTTTCCCGATTTCCTTTCTAATCCTGAGGACTCTTTTGATCCCTTAAATCTGACAAGGAACTTACACCGACTCAGATTCCAGCGGCAGAGAAAAAAAAAAAAAAGGAAAAAAGAGGTCAGCGTCCAATAATTCGTCGATCTTACGACCGATCATTACAAGGGTTATTTTACCTTGTCACATCCAATATCCCGCTGAAGAAACAGAAAGAGACATCAGCCGTTTCAGACCCTGCCTCCTCCTCCTCCTCCTCCTCCCCCTCCTCAATCCCTTCCACCTCCAACACTTCTCTACCTCCTCCTCCTCATCCTCGAGGAGAGGACGCGGAGAAAAGAGGGAAATGAGAAGACACCATTCCCCCCACCTCCAAAACTCTCCCCCTTCCCCCGACCCCCACCCACCCTCCTCCGAGGATTCTCTTCTCCGTATCACTCTATTTTAAGATTGTTGTTCTGGGGGACATTTCTTTACCTTCTGGGCCATTGCATCTTATCTCTTGACTTGCGAATGTTGATCGCCCTCTCTTGTTTATCGTGTTTTACGGTTATATTTTACTCTTCGACCGTGAATGAGTGCTGTCTCTTGGCTTGTCCTTCTATTGGTAATAAAAATGAAATCAGTAACGCTAATAATAATAATAATAATAATAATAATAATAATAATAATAATAATAATAATAATAATAATAATATGGCTCCATTTTGCGAATTAATTTTATATTGAGTTTTCTCAATTCTTCTAATAATTTGCTTTTCCTGCACATCAATATTAGTCAATGATTGTCCAATGTTCATATTTTGATGGATGAAACAGAGTATTTCTTACAGATGAAATTCTTTGTTCTAAAGCTTTGCAGCAGGTTACTAAGACCTGTCCCAGGTCTCAGTAACCTGCTGCAATGCTTTAGAATAAAGAATTTCATCTGCTACTTCATCCATCAAAATATGGACAGGGACAGGTCTCAGTAACCTGCTGCAATGCTTTAGAATAAAGAATTTCATCTGTAAGAAATACGCTGTTTCATCCATCAAAATATGAACATTGGACAATTATTGACTAATACTGATGTGCAGGAAAAGCGAATTATTAGAAGAATTGAGAAAACTCAGTATAAAATCAATTCGCAAAATGCAGCCATTTTATGCAACAAAACTTGCGTAAAAGAGGGTCTTCTTCTTTCGAATAATAATAATAATAATAATAATAATAATAATAATAATAATAATAATAATAATAATAATAATAACTATAGTAGTAATCAAAATGTTCACACTAACAGCAAAAGATTAATAACAACAACCAAACGAAAACAAAAACAAAAAATAACCAGAACGAATGATGTTAGTCGTGGTGATGATTATGTTTGTAACTGCAGTAGTGACGTGAGCATTTCAATAATGATTTTACATCGGCAATTTTCGGCCATTTTTTCTCGCGAAGCGAGAATTTCACACATCCCTACATATTTCTACACACATGTGTTTGTGTGCGATATATACATACACATGCATATATATAAATATCTATCTATCTATCTTTATATATGTGTGTATATATATATATATATATATATATATATATATATATATATATATATATATATATATATATATATATATATATATATATATATATATATATATATATATATATATATATATATATATATATATATATATATATCAGTATATATATTATATATTATATATATATATATATATATCATATATATATATATATATATATATATATATATATATATATATATTAGTTTCAGATCGGGCATGTTTACGGCATTAAACCGCTTAAATATTCATGCCCTTAAGATCATCGCATACTTTGTACGAGATATAATCCCTTTTATGAAAAGCTAAAAATTTAAGCTATTATTATAATCTTTATCATCATAATAACCACTGGCATTTACTTGAGCATTCTGCGGTGAAACGCTTATGGCTGAAAACTCATCTTTGTTGTCAATATTATATTTATGATGGAATTACCATAATCAAGTATGTAAGAGTTGTTGGCAAGTCCCTAAGGATATCTATGCAGTTAGGACAATCCATTAACGATTGCATGATAAGGTATTATACCATTTTGTATCATTACTCTTCTTGTAAAATGAAACCTTATCCCTATGCTCCTAATATCAGTTTTCCAGCATCAGTGAATAGGGTATGAGAGCAAAATGAAGACCTATATCTAGTAAAAATCACCAGGACAAATGGGTGGTTATCAGCCCTTGTGGTACCAGTGATAATATATTCAGATATTGGACTTATCTGAATTTATATTATTGATGTTTTCATTCTAATCCATTTCTACTGAAAAGCAGAGTTTTCCTTGATTTGGAACCAGATTACAGACCTTATTTCACACTTGTGGTAGTTCTTAAATAATATACTCAAACGTTTGTCATCTTTCACTATTCTTGATCAGAGAAGCTGCCAATTCTATGACTTTTAGGAAGTCAGGGTTCAACACATGCCAAATGGTGTTCAGAAAAGTATTTAAAAAACCGAAACAAGGGCCATCAAAATTTCATGATGAACTGTCAGGTCCAGAATACCTTCGTTTCTTAAGAATCAGTACTAAGACTCTTGATATTACAAAATCCTGAAATTATTTTGATGCAGAACTGCCTTAACGTCAAAGGATTTTCTGTAATGATTCTCCCTAGATCAGTGAGAATTCTTTTGATGCAGAACTGCCTTAACGTCAAAGGATTTTCTGTAATGATTCTCCCTAGATCAGTGAGAATTCTTTTGATGCAGAACTGCCTTAACGTCAAAGGATTTTCTGTAATGATTCTCCCTAGATCAGTGAGAATTCAAGCAAACGGCTTGCAAGTAAAATGTTCTTCCTTCTGACCGCTCAAAGCTTCGACGTTCAATGGCTATATGAAGAAGTTTGTGTTACTGTTGACCTAATGGAGTGAACAGTTTCAGAGTTTGTTAATATTAACGGAATGGAATGCACGGATATAATGAACATCAACTAGAGTATTTTAGTTTGGATGGTGGTAAAAACACATATTTTTAAATCGGGGACGATAGTGAATATTTCGAGATCTACGATATATTCACATTCAATCGACGTGCTCTTAAGATCAATAAATAGTCAGATGAGTAAGTGATGAAAGTCTCTGAAGATCAATTTCGTTCAATAAAAATGGATTGTTATACCACTGACAATAGCTACTGATACTGAAAGAAGCATGAATTCAGGACTACACGACAGTTGATAAATAAAAAAAGAAGCGAAACTCGTGTTACTGCAAGCACAGATAAGACTCATACACATATCCCCGCAAACATATCTGCCGAGGTGAGTTCAACAGAATTGGACAGGTGACAGTTATGAACAAGGTGAAACTCCGTTGCTACACAACCCTGAATGCCATCCGCGGGCGTTAGGTGGCTTTGGGGCAGCACCCTTAATTTCGGTGAGCAAAAATCTTAGAATCGGAAGAGTATCGTTAACTTCAGCTACTACTTTTAGGGGAAAAGGCAGATAGCAGAAAGAATAAAATAGCTGTAAAGAAAAGGATCAAACTGATACTTTGATGTTTAACTGCTTCTGAAACCTGGAGGTTAATTGGATAAGTAACACAGTGGTCTTGGTTTACAGATTAAACAGATAACTCATAAAATAAATGCTAGTTTACCACCTTCCTTGTTTAGCCTCAAAGTATGGTGATTTAAGAGAAAACGGATATTGTAAAGGGACGCTTTCTGGTTACTTTGCATGAAGCTTTCTAACACACCTATATTTTAAGTTGTTCGTGGGTTTAAAGCCTTTGCACTACCACAACTTCCACACCCTCCAAAATATATATGTGCAGGTCACTTACCCATAGCTGGCCTTCGCAATATGTTCACTACGAGGCCATCTAAAAGAGAAGCATCTCTTTTAGATGGTCTTCAAACATGCAGATTAATAAATGGACAATGTTAAATTCACTATCTTGTGATTAAGGTAATACACAGAAAGCCCCATTGCAAAGGATCTATTCTGTTTGCATTCAAAACAGTAATGTAAAGCAGAAATTTCAAGAATCCTACTTATCGTTCATATCGTATAAGTAAAAGATGTTCAATACAAAGGCTATAAACTGATTATCAAATATCGCTAATTTAAATGGAATGCCACATATTTCTGCAGAGAAATATTGCAAATGATGACCATAACTTTTTCAATAGTTTTTACTTCACGTCAATAATCTTATCTATCTGTTCATAAATAAGTTAATAAAGAATTTTACCCTTTCAAGACAGCTTCAAGCTAAGAAAATTCGAGGCTTAATTATAACAGCATAATTTCTGATCTGAGGTGTAATGACTACAACAGTGGTAAATTATAACTGAGAAGGAAAGAGTCTTAACATAAAAGTTATTCATAAGGAATTTAATGCTCCCACGAATTAACTTGCATCTCCATCCCTATGGATGGACTCTGTGTGCCCCCACCCCACATGACATCCGATTTTAGCACTTCCTAGAGTTGGGTTTATCGCTTCCTCTTTGGACTAATTCCCTCCATTGAGTTGAGATGATCACTGGTCGTAACAGAACTATGACTAGCTCACTGTTGTCCTTTATATGCCATTGAGGTATATATAGCATTAGGTGATACTTGATACAACAATAATTGGTACTTGGATTCTCCGGTATTGCAGGCTTTAGCTGTAGACGAAAAATTTTCAAGTGTGTTCACTGCACGATGCCAAGGCTTGTTACTGAATGTTTTATTTTCTTTGATACCAGCATACGTCCAATCCCTGAAAGGTGTACGATCTAAAGGCTAGAAACTGATTATCAAGTATCGCTAAATTTTATAACTTTGTGGCTGTTAAATCGAGTTACACTTCCATCCTAAGAAAAAGGGGGTACGCACAATATCAGAGATAACTGCATTGGAAAAATACCATGCTGATTACACAGCATTTCATATAAAGTCATCTAATATGAAACTTAACTATTTGCCGCAAATCAAATTGCTATATACACATAACTATACTTGAACATCGTACATAAATATAGTTAACTGGGAGCCTGGAAATAATACATATAAATAGACACTTTAACATGAAGCTGGAGACATGATCTTATACACACTCGATGCGGTGAGTTCTATCACAGGTTCACGATGGGACACTATTTAGCTTATTCCCTTGACCCCTGGAACCCTTTCCTTCATTAATGATGCAGCATTACTTGAACAGGGGCAAGGCACTAGGATCATTATTCGTTAAATAAGCAGAGAAAGAAAGCTCACTGCACACTTTATATATATCTGGTCGCGTGCACATATTACGATCCTGTAAGCAACCTAGTTTTTTCTTCTTATTCATATCATACAGGTATTGTGCCTAAGCGAACAACATAAAGGTACTGCTAAGCTTAGGCAGAACTTAGAGAGAGAGAGAGAGAGAGAGAGAGAGAGAGAGAGAGAGAGAGAGAGAGAGAGAGAGAGAGAGAAAGCAAACATTCATGTCTTCAATACATGCCTTAATGGTAACAGCGAAAACAAGAACAAAAACAAAATAAGATAAATGAATAAAAAATAAAAGAGCGCGTTAAAATAATACGAATGATTCAAGCCTGCACCCACACTTTCCCCAGGCCTCAAAAAAAAAAATAAAGAGAAGAGAGAGAAAGAGAGAGAGAAGAGAATAAACAAACCGCAAGGACACAAAGACCGTCGTTTGCCTATCGATAATGGGGGAACATTATCCCGGCGCTCCTCATCCGTGTGAACAATATTATTCATCGGCGGGATTCCGCAAATGCCCGCCGCCACTTCTCGGGATCATTTAAGGAATACCTCCCCGCACACATCGGGAGCAGCTCTATCGACAAGGGAATTTAAATGCGCGCCCTCACACGCGCGCCAGTCGAAGGCTTTACTTAGGAGAGGAAAGTTTGTTAAGAGATTTTACCGCCAACAACGTTCTGAATCTGCTATTGTTGAGATATTGACGTTGAGCTCCTCCTCATCAAAACACTGAACAAAGGGACGTGGTTGAATGTAATTACTTCGCTGAGCGCGTCGATATGTTCTAAAAAAATAATAATAATATGAAACATTAACAATCAAAACAAAGGCTTGTCATGTAATAACGCTGGTAACGAAAACGCAGAAGAAAAGAGCTAAAGCAAGGAAACCAATACATACATAATTTGACATGACATTTAAACAAAATGCCCGAGATTTATAAAAAAAAAAAAAAGTATACATACAAGCAAGCAAAGCGATACGCATTTCAACAAAGTCACATACACGCCTAAGGTTGGGTTGGGTTCAAACTACTGTATGATAAAGCAAGCAAGTCACTGCATGCATGGTTACTTTTGTGCTTGTTAACATTAAAAGAATTATAATTAAAAAATGAAAAGGGGCGGGTAAAGGATATGCACATCCACAAGCTAAAACGCGTGTTTAAAAAGGAGGGGAACTGTATTTGCTTGAAAACATCCGACTAGTACACAACGCCTATAAGAGGACACGAAAACTTATTTGTTTATCCACAAACCTAAGAACACTGATTCACGTACAAGAGGATTCATCGACACAAAGTAAACTGGGATCACTGTTACACATGAAAGATTAGGAAGGACTAACTTTTGTTGCAACTAAGGTGCAAAACTACATTAACATTTTCATCAGGCAATGCTTCTTTTCTTTTTGCTACCCATAATTCCACGACACGTCAGTTCACTTGCAAGTCTTCAGCTAGATTCAAGTTGACGGTCTCAACACTTTTTAGTTTTACTGTAAAAGAAAACTATTGTGCCGGCTTTGTCTGTCCGTCCTATGAGCTTAAAAACTACTGAGTCTAGAGGGCTGCAAATTGGTATGTTGATCATCCACCCTCCAATCATCAAACATATCACATTGCAGCCCTCCAGCCTCAGTGGTTTTTATTTTATTTAAGGTTAAAGTTAGCCATAATCGTGCTTCTTGTAACGATATAGGACATGCCACCGCCGGGTCGTGGTTAAAGGTTCGTGGGCCGCGGTTCATACAGCATTATACCGAGACCACCGAAAGATAGGTCTATTTTCGGTGGCCTTGATTATACGCTGTAGCGGCTGTACAGAAAGCTCGATTGCGCCGAAGAAACTTCGACGTATTTTTTTTTTTTTTTTGCTTGTGCCTCTGGTCTTTGATACACATGGCCATCAGAGTGATACTCCTCACTTTCCACAGTAATACTTCAACCTGATTAATTATGTACTCGAAGGTTAGCCGGTTTCATCAATGATTCACTTTCCTTTGATTACTTTGAAACATAAAATACATAAATTTTAATATCTAAATAATTTATATCGAGTACTGCAGTTTTTATATTCTCAAATTGTTCGTTTTCACTGCTGTATTTAAATTTGCCACTTAGGTCTCCATTACATAAAAAGAAAAGTATAGAACACCTTACTAACACCGCATGAAAAACTCTTGTGCTGTGGGGATTTATTTAAAACCGGTGTTTCACCCGATTTTGAATAAAATCATACATCCCGGATAACTTTCAAGTCATTTCTTTAAATTCACAATAATACAATTAATTACACACACACACACACACACACACACACACACACACACACATATATATATATATATATATATATATATATATATATATATATATATATATATATATATATATATATATATATATATATATATATATATATATATATATGTATGTATGTATGTGTATGCATATATATATATATATACACACACACACATATATATATATATATATATATATATATATATATATATATATATATATATATATATATATATATATATATATATATATATATATATGTGTATATATATATATATATATATGTGTGTGTGTGTGTGTGTGTGTGTGTGCGCGCGTGTACTGGCTTTGTATAGCGACAATCTTCTTGACTTTAAATAAATCAAGAAAAGAAGAATAGAAAAGCAATCAATATTTTCATTCACTGATGGATATTGTGGAAGTAGCGAGGAATCTTGTTGCTAACTTTTCATGAAATCGGTGAATGTACTAGAATTGCTAAGAATTACTAAGCCCCAAGGTACCAAAAGCAGATGGTCAAATGTAACGTTTATTACCCATGATATATTTTTTATTCTCTCTCTCTCTCTCTGTACGTGAATTTATTTTCATGATGCACATCCGTCATAATGGCATTCCTGTCTCGAAAATAAATAAAAGAATAGGAAAAATCAAGAAACAAAAACAAACTGACAGCTTTTGATTGATGATTGACACATGCCTAAACAACATTTTCCACCCTACTGCGTATCGGGGGCTTGCCATTTTTCCACGTGTAACACTCGCTCACTCGTGTTTCAGGCTTTTCCCCCCTTTATTTTATTTACTTGTATATAAATAAACTAAGTTTACAAGGAAAAATATTGTTGTTCAAGACAGAAACATTCCTTTGTCACAGACAAAAAAAATAATTAGATTTTTGTGTCTGGAAGGCACGTCTTCCGCAGAAATAACTTTAATCGTTCACTTGTAAAACTTGCAATAAACTTGCAACAGAATATGAGGAAAAAATAATTAATAAACAGGTGAAATACATAAATACATTCAGTAAATCAACAACAGTCAGTACCAGTGGCTGTTTCGGCATCTATACAAAAGATTAAATTTTGTTTCCGCGTATTAATCTTAAATCCAAAGGACTGAAGTTTTAATCATATATTCGTCGGTAACGAGACTCATTTTCTTAATGCTAAGCCGATAGCTTGTTTCATTAACGACGATAATAGCCTGGCTTACGGTATCTTTTTATACTCAGCTGCCTTTTAATTCGTAGAGTAAATACAAACACCATTACACTGAACATTCACTTCTGTAAACATGGTTTCTAATTGGCATTCAGTACAAGTAATTTTCTGATAATATTACTTTGATCAGCAAGTACTGTACATACACATGAGTAAATGTACTGTATATTTACAAAGAATTTTGTACGCGTGCGCAGTTCAAACTAAAAGTTTCTCTCTCTCTCTCTCTCTCTCTCTCTCTCTCTCTCTATATATATATATATATATATATATATATATATATATATATATATATATATATGTGTGTGTGTGTGTGTGTGTGCGCGTGTGATCATACTTCTTTTCCTCTTTGGAAAGGGGCGCCTGAAAGGTACAGTCTTCTTGATGTATGCGTGTTTGCGTTTTTGTCTGTGTAACATCAACATAATAATATTTAGCGAATTGTCCAAACTAAAGATTGGAATGTTGGTTACACCAACCATTACTTTACCATATTTCTTCCGCCCAATAGCAGTTCTCTACACGCATGTTGAAGTTCTTAGCTTCCTAAGGTTTGACTCTCGAAGATCCACTAGTCAGCGAAGACACACTCTTGACATGATGAAACACACACACTTATGGCCAGGAC
Source organism: Macrobrachium rosenbergii (assembly GCF_040412425.1). Taxonomy (NCBI): domain Eukaryota; kingdom Metazoa; phylum Arthropoda; class Malacostraca; order Decapoda; family Palaemonidae; genus Macrobrachium; species Macrobrachium rosenbergii. The sequence continues at coordinate 22,308,908 of NC_089752.1, read as the reverse complement.
TTCTTTTCGGTCTGGTTCCTCACGATACTGCCTCACTTGCAACGGGCATTCAACAGAACCAAAGCCACTTATCTGCACGTAGTCCATAATCCACAGCTGCGTCCGTCGGATAAAATTAAGGAGTAGTGCCAAGATGACAACGAAATATGCAGCTACTGCTTTGCACAGTAGAGTTTCCTGTTAATATTCTGTGATTCCATTCATTTTGCATCTGCTGCTGCGTCTTTTAATTTTGACTGAAAGGAGTTGTCCTTCCGTCGGATGATCTCTCAATGCCCGCAGCAAGTTGACGTCTTCAGGGTCAATCATCAAAGGGGTCGGGTTCCACTGACAGTTCTACATGATGGCAAAGTCTGTCCTAAGGCCATACATTGAACGTTAGCTACAGTCATACCATATGAGGTTCTGACTTAAGGAATTTCATATGTGTTTCTCCTTGAGGAACTGGTACCTTCGAATTAATACATCTAAACATACGGGAGTGGAAAATGTACAGAATTAGTTGGCGAAGTAAGAACGCCCTTGTTTATTATAGGAGTTCAAATTCTTTAATTTATTATAGAAAAAAGATACTTTGAGAGAGAAGCAAGCCGTGGACGTTCGATGAACAACAAGGTCTTAAAATTACTCACCGAGAGAGAGAGAGAGAGAGAGAGAGAGAGAGAGCATGGAGGCATACGTTTACTTTTTCTACTATATTACTTCACACTTAACGTCAATTTTCCTATACCTAATGATATTCCAATATTTCTTGACTACTCAAGGGAAAAATCAATTTGGTCAATGCTTTTCATAAATAAAACAAAAGATCGTCATCAGATATTATGCAATTTAAATATAGGCTAAAAGGTGAGACATAATACTTAATAAAAACAAAGATGTTTCTCAGAGAAAAAACACAAACACAC